>NC_046001.1:1852023-1858916 GCF_010909765.2 Amblyraja radiata
ACTCCTGCACCTAATTTCTATGTTTCTATGTCTATGTTTCTATGTTCTCAACCTTCAGACAACACTTCCATAAAGCACACAAAAAAGCTGGAGAAACTCAGCGGGTGCAGCAGCATCTATGGAGCGAAGGAAATAGGCAACGTTTCGGGACGAAACCCAGAAGAAGGGTTTCGGCCCGAAACGTTGCCTATTTCCTTCGCTCCATAGATGCTGCTGCACCCGCTGAGCTTCTCCAGCTTTTTTGTGTTCCTTCGATTTTCCAGCATCTGCAGTTCCTTCTTAAACACTTCCATAAAGCACTCTTGATCAAAACCAGAAAAGCCCAGAAATCGGAAATGTAATTAAAACAGAAGATGATGGAATTACTCAGGGAAAGAGAAACAAAGTTACATTTTTGGGTCAAAGGCACTTCATTGGAAACACAGTGAATGTTTCAGATTGAAGACCCTTCCAATGAAAGATCTTTGACCAGAAGCATTGACTCTGTTTCTCTTCCCATAGATGCTGCCTGACCTGCTGGGTGAAAACGAGTCTGTACTCGTTGAAAACATGAAAGACATGAAAACATTGTGTTCCCACCGAGCCCACAGCTAACAATGACCTGTTTTTTTTTTATCATCGTTGTTTTTTTGCATATCTTTCCTCCATTTGTTCTACATCTCTCCACATCACCGTCTAAATCTCTCGTTTCTCTCTCCCCTGACTCTCAGTCTGAAGAAGGGTCTCGACCCGAAATGTCACCCGTTCCTTCTCTCCAGAGACGCTGCCTGACCCGCTGAGTTACTCCAGCTTTGTGTGGCTATTGTATCTGATGCTGCTGAAGCTTCGAGGCACCGGCCACACTCTCTGGGAAAAAACTCCCCTTTAAATTTCCCCCTCTCGCCTTACACCTTGCCAAGTTGGCAGTGTTTTCTGTTTTATCTCACATCCCCAACAGCTGCGGTACATGGGCACACTGTGTGTGGTGCTGGGCCCATGGAACAGTAGGAGGATGCAGGTGCATCAAGGATGTGAGATGTAATCTCACACAGTGTGGGATTCACACTTTCCTCATTTCACAGGAGCTACATCTCTTGTCGAGTACCAAGCAAGTGTGGCTGGTATCGATTGTGCTCCGCGCACAGACGGAGGTGGGTCTGTTGATGTGTTGCGTGGAGCGCTTTCAGGTGGTAGCCAATTCGTGGCAGAAGCGAGCGTCTTGGGGGCCAGGCAAGTCAGGCATCGATCCCTATCAGCTGAGCCCGATCAATATTCTGCATGCAGTGAAAGGTAATCCTTTCTCACGTCCCGATGTGAGCTGAAGCAGTCAGACTTGACTGAAACGAAGAACATCAGAAATAAATCCAGGAACACAGCTATTGCCAACTGCCAGATTGGCCAGATTACGGACAGGGATCTCAATATAAAGAAAACCTTCCGATCAAATAATAATAATAATAATGGATGGGATTTATATAGCGCCTTTCTAATACTCAAGGCGCTTTACATCGCATTATTCATTCACTCCTCAGTCACACTCGGTGGTGGTAAGCTACTTCTGTAGCCACAGCTGCCCTGGGGCAGACTGACGGAAGCGTGGCTGCCAATCTGCGCCTACGGCCCCTCCGACCACCACCAATCACTCACACACATTCACACACAGGCAAAGGTGGGTGAAGTGTCTTGCCCAAGGACACAACGACAGTATGCACTCCAAGCGGGATTCGAACCGGCTACCTTCCGGTTGCCAGCCGAACACTTAGCCCATTGTGCCATCTGTCGTCCCAAAAAATCAAGTCCGCATTGCCGAGCTTTCCGTCACGTTTCGCTGAAGGCAAACGCAAACACTGGCGCCACACGACTTGCCATTCGTTTCCATTGTTTTAGCTGCAGACGACCAAGAGAGGCTGAACCTGCACGCCTGCGTCCAATTCCGATCTCAAAGGGATCTGACTTGTTGGAGTAGGGCGGCACGGTGGCGCAGCGGTAGAGTTGCTGCCTTTTCGACGCTTGCAGCGCCGGAGACCCGGGTTCGATCCCGACTGCGGGCGCTGTTTGGACGGAGTTTGCACGTTCTCCCCGTGGCCTGCGTGGGTTTTCTCCGGGCGCCTCGGGTTTCCTCCCACACTCCAAAGATGTGCAGGTTTGTAGGTTGATTGGCTTGGTAAATGTACAAATTGTCCCCTAGTGTGTGTAGGATACTGTTAGTGTGCGGGGATCGCTGGTCAGCGCGGACTGGGTGGGCCGAAGGGCCTGTTTCCGCGCTGTATCTCTAAACTAAACTGAACTAAACTGGAGTAAGTAGTGAGCACCAAAAGAAAGAACGTTTTCCTGAACTTTTATAAATTTAAGTTTGAGAAATTCTTTAATAATAATAATTATAATTTCTTTATTTATATAGCACATTTTTAGTCAACTTGCATTGACCCCAAAGTGCTTCACATAATTACATCCACACACACAGGCAAAGGTGGGTGAAGTGTCTTGCCCAAGGACACACACAGGCAAAAGTGTCTTGCCCAAGGACACACACAGGCAAAGGTGGGTGAAGTGTCTTGCCCAAGGACACAACGACAGTATGCACTCCAAGCGGGATTCGAACCAGCTACCTTCCGGTTGCCAGCCGAACACTTAGCCCATTGTGCCATCTGTCGTCCCTTTGGATGAAAGGAGGTCGAAGAGACATTTGCCACATTTCAACAGGTTTAGATAAGGTAGACAGAGAAACACTGTTCCCATGAGCTTTAGATTTTAGAGATACAGTCCCTTTAGAGAAACAAGGCCCTTTGGCCCATCGGGTCCACACTGACCAGCGATCACACCGAGTGTAGTACGATGCAACATACTAGGGACACTTTACAATTTGACCAAAGCCAATTGACCAACAAATCTGTATGTCTTTGGCGTGTGGGAGGAAACCGGAGCACCCGGAGAGCGTACATACTCCGTACAGACAGCGCCTGCAGCCGGGGTCGAACCTGGGTCTCTGGTGCTGAGAGGCAGCAACTCTACCTCTGTGCCACCGTGTCACCCGGCTGCTGTACAAGGGCCAAGGAAGGAAGAAATGTATTTTTTACTCTGTGATTTGTAAAGCCCTGGAACTACTTGCCGATGCTGCAGATGGTTTTCTGACTTTGTAGCTGAAATCCCTTGGAAACATTTGAGTAAAGCTTTTCTATACTCTATCCTCTCGAAGATTCGCTCCATTGACTTCAATGGAAAGGATAAGTCGACACCAGGTCCCGGGTCACTGCTGTGCATTCAGCCACCACAAAAGACCAATTTCATTCCTTATCTGCCTTGTTTAGTTTACGTTAGAGACACAGCGCGGAAACAGGCCCTTCGGCCCACTGAGTCCGCGCCGACCAGCGATCCCCGCACACTAACACTACCCTACACACACCAGGGACAATTTACACTTGGACCAAGCCAGTTAACCTACAAGGCGAAGATCTCGGAGAAACCGAAGATCTCAGAGAAAACCTTGCTATTCTTGCTATTGAGGGACTGCCGTGTAAGTTTACAAGGGATAAGGCAATTCCCGGGATGGCGGGACTGTCATATGCTGAGAAAATGGAGCGGCTGGGCTTGTACACTCTGGAGTTTAGGAGGATGAGAGGATATCTTATTGAAACATATAAGATAGTTAAGGGTTTGGACACGCTAGAGGCAGGAAACATGTTCCCGATGTTGGGGGAGTCCAGAACCAGGGGCCACAAGTTTAGGGGAGAGCATGCTGACCGGTTGCATCGTGGCTTGGTTCGGCAATTTGAGCGCCCTGGAGAGGAAAAGACTACAAAAAGTAGTAAACACTGCCCAGTCCATCATCGGCTCTGACCTTCCTTCCATCGAGGGAATTTATCGCAGTCGCTGCCTCAAAAAGGCTGGCAGTATCATCAAAGACCCACACCATCCTGGCCACACACTCATCTCCCTGCTACCTTCAGGTAGAAGGTACAGGAGCCTGAAGACTGCAACAACCAGGTTCAGGAATAGCTACTTCCCCACAGCCGTCAGCCATCACCTGGCTCGGACAAAACTCTGATTATTATGGACCCATTTTCTGTTATTTGCACTTTATCAGGTTATTTATTCATGTGTGTATATATTTATATTATGGTATATGGACACACTGATCTGTTTTGTAGTCAATGCCTACTATGTTCTGTGTGCTTAACCAAAGAAAGAATTTCATTGTCCTATACAGGGACACATGACAATAAACTCACTTGAACTTGAAGAATAAGGAGTAAGCCATTTAGAATGGAGACGAGGAAACACTTTTTCTCACAGAGAGTGGTGAGTCTGTGGAATTCTCTGCCTCAGAGGGCGGTGGAGGCAGGTTCTCTGGATGCTTTCAAGAGAGAGCTGGATAGGGCTCTTAAAAATAGCGGAGTCAGGGGATATGGGGAGAAGGCAGGAACGGGGTACTGATTGGGGACGATCAGCCATGATCACATTGAATGGCGGAGTAGGCTCGAAGGGTCGAATGGCCTCTACTCCTGCACCCATTGTCTATTGTCTAAAACCCACACGGGTCACGGGGAGATGGCACAGACAAGAACCCGTAGTCGGGATCAAACCCGGGTCTCTGGCGCTGTGAGGCAGCAACTCTACCGCTGCACCACCGTGCCGCTCAATGCTGTGGCAAGGCAACGAGTTACGGACTCTTATACCTAAAGAGTAATTACTGTCACATTTATAGATCTAGGATTAAGCTGCAAAGGGCGCAGAGAAGATTTACGAGGATGTTGCCAGGACTAGAGGGTGTGAGCTACAGGGAGAGGTTGAGCAGGCTGGGACTCTATTCCTTGGCGCGCAGGAGGATGAGGGGTGATCTTATAGAGGTGTATAAAATCATGAGAGGAATAGATCGGGTAGATGCACAGAGTTTCTTGCCCAGAATAGGGGAATCGAGGACCAGAGGACACAGGTTTAAGGTGAAGGGGAAATAGATTTAATAGGAACCTGAGGGGTAACTTTTTCACACATGTATGGAACAAGCTGCCAGAGGAGGTAGCTGAGGCTGGGACTATCCCATTTGGACAGGTACATGGATAGGACGGGTTTGGAGGGATATGGACCAAATGCAGGCAGGTGGGACTAGTGTAGATGGGACATTGTTGACCGGTGTGGGCAAGTTGGGCCGAAGGGCCCGTTTCCATGCTGTATCACTCTTCGACCCTATGAAGACACTTCTCCTTCCAAGTGGGCCATCTTTGATAAAATGAGCACAGCATGTGAAGATAGTTCACCGATTATCACAGTGGCAAACTTTTTCGCTGATGAAAATCAACTCTGATTTAAAGTGGAGAAACTTTTTTGCGGAGCTGAATTCTTGCCTTGAAAGGAGACGGAGAGGGGAGGTGGTAAAGACATCAGAGCGCACAGCGCGCCTCTTTAAAGGGTTTTAAATGCAGACGGCATCGCGAGCGTGAAATAGCAAGAAAGTAATTTAAAAATGAAAGAATGCAATAGTGTGGTGACTGCACGCAATCTCACAAGCCAAGGGAGAGATAAAGTATGCTGTTTGGGCTGTAAGCTGCTTATCAGTGGGAGGTTGGTCTCACAGATACATTGGGGAATAAAAGTTTTTCACTGTGACGTGCTACATTTCTGAAGTAGGAACACAAGCAATATTCTTGGACCCAAGCACACGTCGAGCCTCGGCCAACCAGGCATGATACAATTAGCAGCATCTGGCCAATTCAGCCAAGTTCCGATAAGCCTCAGCTCCAAATTGCGTAGTTATCCAGTTAACTCGTGGCAGTGAACAAAATGCTCAGTTCAATAGTCAAATCTCTCTGCCCGGCATGCCTGAAGTCGTGGAGTCAGAGAATTGTACAGTGTGGAAGCAGGCCCAACTTGCCAACACCGACCAACAAGCTCCATCTACACTAGTTCCACCTGCCTGCGTTTGGCCCATATCCCTCCAAACCTGTCCTATCCATGTTCTTGTCTAATGTTCGTGAACGTTGTGATAGTACCTGCCTCAACTACCTCGTCCAGTAGTTTGTTCCAAGACGTTGGTGAGACCACATTATAGACAATAGACAATAGGTGCAGGAGTAGAGGCCATTCGGCCCTTCGAGCCAGCACCGCCATTCAATGTGATCATGGCTGATCATCCACAATCAGTACCCCGTTCCTGCCTTCTCCCCATATCCCCTGACTCCGCTATCGTTAAGAGCCCTATCTAGCTCTCTCTTGAAAGTATCCACAGAACCTGCCTCCACCGCCCTCTGAGGCAGAGAATTCCACAGACTATTGTGTTCAGTTCCGGGCACCATTTTATAGGAAAGATATTGTCAAACTTGAAAGGGTTCTGAAAAGATTTACCAGGATGTTGCCAGGACTAGAGGGTGTGAGCTACAGGGAGAGGTTGAGTCTGAAGAAGGGTTTCGGCCTGAAACGTCGCCTATTTCCTTCGCTCCATAGATGCTGCTGCACCCGCTGAGTTTCCCCAGCAATTTTGTGTACCTTCTGAGAGGTTGAGCAGGCTGGGTCTCTAATCCTTGGAGCGCAGGAGGATGAGGTGTGATCTTATAGAGGTGTATAAAATCATGAGAGGAATAGATCGGGCAGATGCACAGAGTCTCTTGCCCAGAGTAGGGGAATCGAGGACCAGAGGAAATAGGTTTAAGGTGAAGGGGGAAAAGATTTAATAGGAATCCGAGGGGTAACTTTTTCACACAAAGGGTGATGGGTGTATGGAACGAGCTGCCAGAGGAGGTAGCTGAGGCTGGGACTATCCCAATGTTTAAGAAACAGACAGGTACATGGATAGAACAGGTTTGGAGGGATATGGACCAAGTGGAACTAGTGCAGATGGGACATGTTGGTAAGTTGGGCCGAAGGGCCTGTTTCCACACTGTATGTCACTATGACTCATCCAGTCCCACCTGACCCTTTTC
>NC_046001.1:2511557-2574057 GCF_010909765.2 Amblyraja radiata
AACAAAACTAAGAAAACTCACCCTAAGGACAGTGAGCTACCCCACTCAATGAAAATCATATGCATGTCATTGATTTCAAATGCCATGGCTAAGTGCTTTAACACAGAGACCTTTCTTTTCCAATGGAGCAATGCCCAGTTTTAAGTTTCCATTCTGATAGAGGTCAACAATATGACCAGTGATTTTGCATATTGTTCTGTAGTCTTTCGCTCTCTTGAAAATGTCCTTTTAGTTCACGTAGGCTTAACTGGGTGGCCCTTGCATTAGTTGGAAGTTAGCAGGCTCTGAGACTATGCAAGGCCCCATTATGTCTCACAGGGACAGCGCAGCCAGTAAATGTCACTGCATTAATATGTTCCTTTCAGCCTGTAGTGAGTCACATTTACGATAATGTCACTCATTTCGTTTTCATTCTAGGTCCACGCAGACACCTCCCCCAGACTTTTTGGAATCTTTTTTTTCTAGGCCTTTTTTTCTAGGCCTTCGGCCCACCGAGTCTGCACCGACCAGCAATCCCCGCAATATCCTGCGCGTACTAGGGACCATTTACCCACACACCAAGCCAATTAGCCTACAAACCTGCACGTCTTTGGAGTGTGGGAGGAAACCGAAGATCTCGGAGAAAACCCACGCAGGTCACAGGGAGAACGTATCTAGATTTTCTTAACCAAGAAACTTTTCGATCTCTGGCTTAAAAATATCCATTGCCACAGCCGTGAATTCCACAGATTCACCACCCTCTGGCTAAAGAGATTCCTCCCCATCTCCTCTCGAAAGGTATGTCCTTTTTATTCTGAGGCTGTTCCCTCTGGTCCCAGACTCTCCCACCTAGCTTAAGAAGGAACTGCAAATGCTGGAAAATCGAAGGTACACAAAAAAGCTGGAGAAACTCAGCGGGTGCAGCAGCATCTATGGAGCGAAGGAAATAGGCAAGGTTTTGGGCTGAAACCCTTCTTCAGACTGATGGGGGGTGGGGGGGCGGGGAAAAAGTTCTAGGTGCGACAGAGGTTTACCTGCATCTCCTCCAACCTCATCTATTGCATCCGCTGCTCTAGATGTCAGCTGATCTACATCGGTGAGACCAAGCGGAGGTTGGGCGATCGTTTCGCCGAACACCTCCGCTCGGTCCGCAATAACCAACCTGACCTCCCGGTGGCTCAGCACTTCAACTCCCCCTCCCACTCCATCTCCGACCTCTCTGTCCTGGGTCTCCTCCATGGCCAGAGCGAGCAACACCGGAAATTGGAGGAGCAGCACCTCATATTCCGCTTGGGGAGTCTGCATCCTGGGGGCATGAACATTGAATTCTCCCAATTTTGTTAGTCCTTGCTGTCTCCTCCCCTTCCTCAGCCCTCCTGCTGTCTCCACCCATCCCCCAGCCTTCGGGCTCCTCCTCCTTTTTCCTTTCTTCCCCCCGCCCCCCCATCAGTCTGATGAAGGGTTTCGGCCTGAAACGTTGCCTATTTCCTTCGCTCCATAGATGCTGCTGCACCCGCTGAGTTTCTCCAGCTTTTTTGTGTATCTCCCACCTAGCTGTTCAATTTCAATCCAATTGCTCCTGGGATCAGTGGAAATTAGGGGAGGTAGGCCGAACACACTTGTCTGTTCGAAGCAGCAGGCAAGAGAGATGGGATTGGCAACAGTCTGTACAATATGAGAGTGTGAGATATCAGGCAGGCAGAACTAAACTGGTAGCTGGCAACCCTTCAAATGAAAATTGCTTCCAGATTCTAATTAACTTCCTTCATGCTTCACTTGCTTAAACTCGACTGACTGGGATTCACAGCTTCTTTTCCCTTTGAGTTTCTTTCGTTGCTTCAATGTCACGGGATTATGGAGCAGAAAACTATCGAGGGTTAGCGCTCCTGACTGATTTCATGAGATGTTTAATGTGGTAACTGTTCTAGGTTCATATAGAAACATAGAAACATAGAAAATAGGTGCAGGAGTAGAGGCCATTTGGACCTTCAAGCCTGCACCGCCATTCAATATGATCATGGCTGATCATCCAACTCAGTATCCCATCCCTGCCTTCTCTCCATACCCCCTGATCACTTTAGCCACAAGGGCCACATCTAACTCCCTCTTAAATATAGCCAATGAACTGTGGCCTCAACTACCTTCTGTGGCAGAGAATTCCACAGATTCACCACTCTCTGTGTAAAAAATGATTTTCTCATCTCGGTCCTAAAAGACTTCCCTCTTATCCTTAAACTGTGACCCCTAGTTCTGGACTTCCCCAACATCGGGAATAATCTTCCTGCATCTAGCCTGTCCAAC
The DNA here is from genome assembly GCF_010909765.2 of Amblyraja radiata. Taxonomy (NCBI): domain Eukaryota; kingdom Metazoa; phylum Chordata; class Chondrichthyes; order Rajiformes; family Rajidae; genus Amblyraja; species Amblyraja radiata. The sequence goes on from NC_046001.1 coordinate 2,513,838, forward strand.
CCCTTAAGAATTTTGTAAGTTTCTATAAGATCCCCCCTCAATCTTCTAAATTCTAGGATTAGAATGAATGAACAGACTCTTGTCATCCAAGATAGAGCCATCCCAACAGTCCTGAGCCACCATCTACCTCATTGGAGACCATCGGACTATCTTTGATCGGACTTTGCTGGCTATATCTTGCACTAACCCTATGGGCCTGTCCCACTTTCATGATCTAATTCACGACCTCTGCCGAGTTTGCCCTTGACTCATACTCGCAGCATGGTCGTCACGAGGTCGTAGGTAGGTCGTAGGTAGGTCGTAGCGGGCCGTGATGCTAGTCGTAGGTACTCGTGGCATCAAGTAGGTCGGGGCGTTTTTCTCGCCTGATGAAAAATGTCCACGAGTAAAAAAGATCGTGAATTAGGTCGTGAAAGTGGGACAGGCCCTTTATTCACATATTCCTCTTATCATATATTCCTTATAATAATCAGCCATGATCATATTGAATGGCGGTGCAGGCTCGAAGGTTCGAATGGCCTACTCCTGCACCTATTGTCTATGTTTCTATGTTTATCCGGGCATCACGGTGGCGCAGCGGTAGAGTTGCTGCCTCACAGCGCCAGAGACTCCGGTTCAATCCTGACTACGGTTGCTGCCTGTACAGAGTTTGCACGCTCTCCCCGTGACCCGCGTGGGTTTTCTCCAGGTGCTCCGGTTTCCTCCCACACTCCAAAGGTGTAAACTTCTTACCGAAGCCTATTAACCAATCCAATCCAATCCAACTTTATTTGTTAAGCACTTTAAAACAACCAATGTTGACCAAAGTGCTGTACAGAAGAATAAACAAGACATCATAAACAGACAACATAACAGCAAAGTGCTTTACATAAATTAAATAATAAGTTCCATTACAAACCATAGAAAAAGGTTTTTAAAAAATGAATACAATGGACACAACACATTTTAGAGTTCAACACAAACGTCCCCCCACAGCAGAATCAGAAATTTCCACTGTGGGGAAAGGCACCAGAAAGTTAAGTCCTCTTCCTCTGTGAAACACCCGAGGTCAGGGCCCATTTGTGGCCTTGCAGCCAGTCTGATGATTTTCAGAGCCCTCTTGCCGTGAAGATGGAACTCCGGCGTCGGGTGAAACAATTCCTCAGCGGCTTGGAGAAGTCTGGAGCGGCTGCCTCCTCCCTGGGGACCGGGGCACTCGTATTCCTCAGGCCGCGCCGGTTGTAGCTCCGACCCCGGCGAACTCGAAACCTGGCTCTGCGGCGCTCCAAATCCAGCGCCAACAGGTCAAGACGTCACCTGGTCCTTTTTTCCGGAGGCGCTGCCTGTCCCGCTGAGTTACTCCGGCATTTTGTGTCGATCTTCCGTGTAAACCGGCACCTGCAGTTCCTTCCTACGCCGATGAATTTTCCATTGCCTTTTGTTCCCACTGCAGAATGACTATTGGTCAGTACGTATGGTTCTTCAGTACTCTAACCCTGAAAGATCCTCCAGCCAACATTAACTGGCTCCAAGATTTTTGTTCCAATGCCCGGAGGGCTGTAATGAGCTCTCCAGTGCAGGTCTCAGCATTCAAGTGAAGTATGAGGGAGAATTCCATTTGCTGTGAATTCTTTCAACTTTCAACCCTTATGGGTCATTTTCCAAGCTATGGTATGTTCCAAGAAATATTTAATGTCTCTTCTTTATTAGATTAGCAACCAGACAATACCACGGACAGAACGGGCACCAAACACAGACTGCAACCCAGTTTAAACACATCATTTGCCAAATGCAGAGTGGCTTCAGATTTGTTCTGGAGCTTTTCATGCCTCTTGTTTCCCTCCACCCCGATTCTCAGTCTGAAGAAGGGTCTCGACCCGAAATGTAACCTATCCATGTTCTCCAGAGATGCTGCCTGACCCGCTGAGTTACCCCAGCACTCTGTGAAACGTCACCTATCCATGTTCTCCACAGATGCTGCCTGACCCGCTGAGTTACTCCAGCACTCTGTGAAACGTCACCTATCCATGTTCTCCACACAGATGCTGCCTGACCCGCTGAGTTACTCCAGCACTCTGTGAAACGTCACCTATCCATGTTCTCCACAGATGCTGCCTGACCCGCTGAGTTACTCCAGCACTCTGTGAAACGTCACCTATCCATGTTCCCCACAGATGCTGCCTGACCCGCTGAGTTACTCCAGCACTCTGTGAAACGTCACCTATCCATGTTCTCCACAGATGCTGCCTGACCCGCTGAGTTACTCCAGCATTTTGTGTCTATCTTTGGGGCGACACGGTGGGGCAGCGGTAGAGTTGCCGCCTCACAGCGCTGGAGACCCGGGTTCGATCCTGACCACGGCGCTGTCTGTACGGAGTTTGCACGTTCTCCCCGTGACCTGCGTGGGTTTTCTCCGGGCGCCCCGGTTTCCTCCCACACTCCAAAGACGTGCAGGTTTGTCGGTTAATTGGCTTCGGTAAAAATGTAAATTGTCCCTAGTGTGTGTAGGATAGTGTTAGTGTGCGGGGATCGCAGGTCGGTGCAGACTCGGTGGGCCGAAGGGCCTGTTTCCGCGCAGTATCTCTATAATTTAAACTAAACCTGCTGGGTGCGGTAACAAGAGTAAGCACACGCTGGGCCCTCGGAGATGTTGAGTGTAGTCAGGCCAATAGTGATTCTTGTCCTGCTGTCTTGCCCACTCTTAGATTGCCTTACAGAAATCAATCCAACATCCAGCCCCATCTGAGCTAACCCATACACACAGCCCAGTCCTATACCTGGCCTGGATAGAGCGGCTGTGGTGAGGATGTTTCCACTAGTGGGAGAGTCTAGGACCAGAGGGCACAGCCTCAGAATTAAAGGACGTTCTTTTAGGGAGGAGACATTCCTTTACTCACAGGGTGGGGAATCTGAGGAATTATTTGCCACAGACGGCTGTGGAGGCTAGGAGGGAGAGATAGATCAGCCATGATTGAACGGCGGAGTAGACGTGATGGGCCGAATGGTCTAAGTCTATCCCTATCACTTATGACCTTATGACTTAAACCTGAACCTATCTGTATGGATGTGGGATTTAATAAATCTCTGCGCCAATTCATTGAACCACCAGGGGGAGACATGAGGCCACATTCGACCACCCTCAGGAGCCCAACACTAATCTGTTCCAACTGCAGATGCGGGATAGGCAACATCACCGGAGAATAGGAATAGGTGATGATTCCGATCGAGACCCTTCTTCACACTGAGAGTCAGGGGAGAGGGAACGGAGAGATACGAAACGGTACATAAAGCAAATGTCCCTAATTGTCCCTCGTGTAGGATAGTGCAGATCACTGGTCGGCACGGACTTGATGGGCTGAAGGGCCTATTTCCACGCTGTATCTCTAAACTAAACTCCTCTGGAGACTGCCTTCACATTCACTATGCCCATAGCTGCAATCTAGCTGTGTAGTTCTTTCTACCATTTGATGGGACTTTGGTGAGTGGACACTTCAGGTAAAATGGCCGCCTGTCGTCATTTGGACTCGTGTCAGTGGCGCTGAGGGTCGCCAACTTTCTCGCTCCCAAATAAGAGACAATAGGTCAAAATACGGGAGAAATTCCCGACGGCGATTCGTTGACCGACTGGGCCGTGGCTGGGTGAATGATGAGTTGGGCCCCGGGTGCTGGACTGCACACAAAGCCCAGCCGGCGGGGCCAGCTGTGAGGAGTTTTGGCCCGGGGGCCGCGCGCAAAGTCCGGCGCCCCGTCCAACTCATGAACCGATGATCGGCCGTGAGAAGGAGGGGGTGGTGGTGGTGTCGGCGGTAAGCGAAGGTCCGAAGGTTCGGACAGCTGGCCGGGCTGCCGACCAACCGACGGGGCCACGGGCGAGGGGCTGGTGCTGCTGCTGCTGCTGCTGCTGCTGCTGCACTCCATGGGCTGCACTACGTCGGGACGGGTGAGGCAAGGCCGGATGACCCGACAGTCCCCTCGACCCGAGTAGCAGCCGTCAAATACGGGACAAATACGGGACAGTTGGTTCATTCACAAGTCTCAAAGTCGTGGACTTTTTTCTTGACACCGGCTACTTCCACGACTGTGGCTGGGAAACGTGTGCCGCCTCTTTGGGACTCCGCGCCCGGCACTTGCCTTCTGGTTTCTTATGGAAAGTGCAACAGGAAATGAAGCCCGCGTTCTAAATTTAGGCACCGCGCGCCACGCTCTCACCGCCCCCATCACACCTTCGCTGGGTTCTCCATGGCACGAATATATCAGTGACTCACATTTATCTTCTGGTTTTCCTCCTTAGTTTAGTTTGGAGATACAGCGTGGAAACAGGCCCTTCGGCCCACCGGGTCCGTGCCGACCAGTGATCCCTCCCCGCGCACAAACTCTATCCTACACACACACTTATTCGCTATTCGATAAGTCTCAACGATGTCCCCCCCCCCCCTCATTCTTCTAAACTCCAGCGAGTACAGGCCCAGTGCCGTCAAACGCTCATCATATGTTAACCTACTCGTTCCTTAAGTGGTGAATCTGTGGAATTCTCTGCCACAGAAGGTAGTTGAGGCCACAGTTCATTGGCTATATTTAAGAGGGAGTTAGATGTGGCCCTTGTGGCTAAAGGGATCAGGGGGTATGGAGAGAAGGCAGGGATGGGATACTGAGTTGGATGATCAGCCATGATCATATCGAATGGCGGTGCAGGCTCGAAGGGCCGAATGGCCTACTCCTGCACCTATTTTCTATGTTTCTATGTTAAGGGCTTCGGCCCGAAATGTTGCCTATTTCCTTCGCTCCATAGATGCTGCTGCACCCGCTGAGTTTCTCCAGCACTTTTGTCTACCAGTTTATTTAGGATATTTGCTTGTTTTGTATTATGGTGGCGGGTTCTGGCTTGTTTTCTTGTAGTGTACATGTTATTTTTTTAATAAAAGTTGTATTCCAATGAAATAACTGTCTTTTTTTAAGCCCCCACCCCCCCCCAAAAAAAACTGTACCTCGGTACACGTGACAATAAACGAAACCGATGAACTATGTGGAAATATTCCCTCTGAGAGATGTGAATCTAACAGGAGGAAGGTGGCTGGGTGAGTCATAAGACCCAGGCAGCTGTAATGCTTCAGTAATAGGTGTGAGTTTCATGCAACTACTCTGGAAGAAAAGCTTAGATACACAGTTGGGTTTTGAGCTTTAAGGGCCTGTCCCACTTACGCGACTTTGGCTCGCAAATTACGCGACCAGTGGTCGCTTGCGGCGCGGAGGCGTATAGGAGTTGTGCGGTGCTGGTCCCGACATCGCGCGGGGCTCCGAAATTCCTGCAGCGTCTGAAAAGTTCGCGTGCCAACGGCCTGTCGGCAGGCAGGCGCAATGCGGTCGTAAGCAGCGTCTTGACGGCGTACGCCTCGCGCGTGGCGTTGCGTGATGATGTCACCGCCCGACGCCGTGCGACGCCCAAATTCAGTCGGCCCGCCTCCTGCCCAGCTGATTGGTCAGCATGACGCAAATGACGTCACGCACGTACTTAGCGCGAACTTCGCGTGAACTGCGCTTCCGTTTGGTCGCGCCAAGCGCACGCAATCACGTGCAAGTGGGACAGGCCCTTTAGACTTGACGGTGTGAGCAAGATCGTTCCTCGGGATCAAGCCGAGCATAGAGAAGACAGACACGAAATGCTGGAGTAACTCAGCAGGACAGGCAGCAGCATCTCTGGAGAGAAGGAATGGGCGACGTTACAGGTCGAGACCCTTCTTCTCACTGAGAGAAACCAGATGAAGTGAATTCTGTGGAGGAATGCGTGGAGGATCCATTCAAAGTGAGATGACCACAGCTGACCAGAGGGAGGCAGCACAGAGCTGCTAAAGTGAAACCATGACCATTGGCTCCTCCAACCTCATCTACTGCATCCGTGGTTCAAGGTGTGGGCTCCTGTAGATCGACGAGACCAAGCGCAACCTCGGCGATCGTTTCGCTGAATACCTTCGCTCAGTCCGCCTGGGCCCACCTGATCTCCCGGTTGCCAAACACTTCAACTCCCCCTCCCATTCCCACACTGACCTTTCTGTCCTGGGCCTCCTCCACTGGCAGAGTGAGGCCCAGCGCAACTTGGAGGAAGAGCACCTCATATTTCACTTGGGCAGCTCACACCCCAGCGGTATGAACTGAAGAAGTGTCTCGACCCAAAACGTCACCTAGTCCTTTTCTCCAGAGATGCTGCCTGACCCTCTGAGTTACTCCAGCATTTTGTGTCTATCCACTGGTGATCTCCAGTAACCCTTGCTTTTTCCCTCTCTCTCCGCCCCTCCCCCACCCTAGTCGTCCTGCCAGTTCCACTGTCCACATCCGTACATCCCTTTGTTATCACCTCTTCCACAGCCAACAACAGACCATTGTGGGCTCCACCTTTCCTTGGCCATCGATGCCGGCTCTGATTTTGTTCTGTACCTTTTCCCTCTACCCTGACCCTCAGTCTGAAGAAAGAGTCTCAACCCGAAACGTCACCTATTCCTTTTCTCCACAGATGCTGCCTGACCCGCTGAGTTACTCCAGCACTCTGTGAAACGTCACCTATCCATGTTCTCCACAGATGCTGCCTGACCCGCTGAGTTACTCCAGCACTCTGTGAAACGTCACCTATCCATGTTCTCCACAGATGCTGCCTGACCCGCTGAGTTACTCCAGCACTCTGTGAAACGTCACCTATCCATGTTCTCCACAGATGCTGCCTGACCCGCTGAGTTACTCCAGCACTCTGTGAAACGTCACCTATCCATGTTCTCCACAGATGCTGCCTGACCCGCTGAGTTACTCCAGCACTCTGTGAAACGTCACCTATCCATGTTCTCCACAGATGCTGCCTGACCCGCTGAGTTACTCCAGCACTCTGTGAAACGTCACCTATTCCTTTTTCCACAGATGATCAGCCATGATCATATTGAATGGCGGTGCAGGCTCGAAGGGCCCGAATGGCCTACTCGTGCACCTATTCTCTATGTTTCTATGCTGCCTGACCCGCTGAGTTACTCCAGCATTTTGTGTTTTGCAGATTGGATAAAAACTAGGTGCACTGATTTGCAAGGACTTTGCCCTGTAATCTGCTTTGATGACTTCACCTTACCTATAATTAACTTGGATGAAGGGATAGATAGCTGTGCATCCGGGTCTGGTACTAATGTAGATCAGGAGTGACTATGTGGAGCAAACTTGCAAAAGTGCATGTACTGGCCAACTATAGGCAAATTTGAGGCAAATGGGTTCAGTGGGAAGAAGTGTTTAGGAAGGAACTGCAGATGCTGGTTTACACCGAAGATAGACACAAAATGCTGGAGTAACTCAGCAGGTTAGGCGGCATCTCTGGAGATTTAAAAAAGAAGCAAAAAAGGGCGACTTGGACAGAGGACGGGAGGGATAGGATGGAGTCGAGGCACGTCTGAAGAAGGGCCTCAACCCGAAACGTCACCTGTTCCTTTTCTCCAGAGATGCTGCCTGACCCGCTCAGTTACTAAGATGCAGCACAGAACGCCACAGGAGATCCTTCTTCCCTGTGGCTATCAAACTGTACAACCTCCCCCTTCTGTCGTGGGGTAGACTGAGACTGACTCCCCTTCCCACCCCCCCCCCCCCCCACCCCCTTCCCAATCTGTACACATTCCCAAACCTGGACGTTGCACGTGTCACTTTAATTTCATGTTCCATGTGTCTTGGGGTGTTTTATGACTGTTGGCACCAATTTCCCCATCCTGGGTTAAAGAAAGTTCTATCGTATCGTATCATTACTCCAGCATTTTGTATCTATCTTCAGTGTGATGAAGTGTGTCCTAAATAAAGTAGATTCAAGTATTTTGTAAACGGGGAGAAACTTCCACAAGAAATGCTCGGGAGACTCGGAGTTAATTATCCGCTGTGGCAAAAGATTGCGTGACGCAGGTTTGTATTCGCAAGCCGTCACCGCCCAGTCTGTCAACATCGCTGATACTTGCATCATTCTTCTCCACCCTTGTTTTCTTTGTTTTTGACACCGCTCCCCCACCCCATCCCACCCCTTTTCCCACAGCATAAATTATGCTTCGGAAGGAACTGCAGGTGCTGGTTTAAACCGAAGGGAGACACAAAACGCTGGAGTAACTCAGCGGGACAGGCAGCCGTCCCTGGAGAGAAGGAATGGGTGCCGTTTTCGGGGATGAGGCCCTTCTTCAGACGTGCCTCGACTCCATCCTATCCCTCCCGTCCTATGTCCAAGTCACCTTAACACGCCCTTATTTGCGGGGGAGAGGGAAACGAGAGATATGGGTGGGTAAGGCGTGAAAACGAGAGATCAAAGGGGATGAGGTTCAAGGAGAAATGTAGATGAAGGGCCTGTCCCACATGGGCGTAATTTGCGCGTCATTTACGCGGCATCATTGACACGCACGTGATGCGCGCATGGTGCGCATTACGCGTGCATGGTGCGTGATGACATAGGCAGTGACCCGCGGCCGCGTGCGGCGTCGCAGGATTTTGTGGTGCAAAACTTTGTGCGCCATTTTGTGGTGCAAAATCTGCGTGACGCGCAAATGACACCCAAATGGGACAGGCCCTTGACATGATTGTTAGCTAGGGGAAGCTGACAACGAAGCATGCAAAGTAAAATTTAATCCTTCAACCTCCAGGCCAATCCCCCCACCGACACGACTCGGCTCATTCTTGCCTGCCACCATGTCTACGCACAACTTGGATGTGTATTTTCTACGGCATTTGCTGTTTCATGGTGTGCAGTGGTTTTTCCAGTCCTTAATAAACCCAGAGACACCGAGACAAAAAGGTGTTCACTCATTAACAGCCTGACGTTGGGGAGTGGGGTCTGGGCATGTTGCCGGCCAGTCATCACCCGTACAAGCGGCATCTGAATTTCTGACTTAATTCCAGACTGAACAATATTTTAGTGGCTTATCCCGAATTGAACCTTCCAGCTAGTGGCCCTGCCCTGCCTTAGGGAGATGTTTAATAACAGGGCGGACTGATTCAAACGAGGGGCTTTTAGAAGGAAATCCTTCATTTGCTGAGCCGTTCCATATGTGCATTTATAGCAATGTAAGGAGCAGCGACAGGCCCACTGACTTTATTTGGAGAAGAGATTGATGTCAGATTTAGTGCATGTTGGGCCTCCACGTCAGGCTGCACAATTTTGTTTAAGTTCATCAGGAGAGAGAGCTGGGCGTCTCCAGAAAGTGACACACCTACTTGTGGCTTGTCTCTTCCATTTCCCTCGTAGCTGCTAGGGGAACTGGGCTCACCACAGACTCAGTGGTTCAATGTTTGCATTCGTTTAACACTGACGATAGACACAAAGTGCCGAAGTAACTCAACGGGTCAGGCAGCATCTCTGGAGAAAAGGAAGAGGTGATGTTTCGGGTTGAGACTCGTTTCGTTTAGTTTGAGTTGAGTTTATTGTCACGTGTACCGAGTTACAGGGAAAAGCTTTTGTTATGTGCCAACCAGTCAGCGGAAAGACTGTAGATGATTACAATCGAGCCGTCCACAGTGTACAGATACATGATAAAGGGAATAACGTTTAGTGCAAGGTAAAGTCTAGTAAAGTCCAATCGAAGATAGTCCGAGGGTCTCCAATGAGGTAGATGGAAGGTCAGGACCGCTCTCTAGTTGTTGGTAGGATGGTTCAGTTGCCTGATAACATCTGTCCCTGAATCTGGAGGTGTGTGTGCGTTTGTTTTCACACTTCTGTACCTCGTGCCCGATGGGAGAGGGGAGAAGAGGGAGTGGCCGGGGTGAGAATGGTCCTTGATGATGCTGCTGGCCTTGCTGAGGCAGCGTGAGGTGTGGATGGAGTCAATGGAAGGGAGGTTGGGTTGCTTGATGGTCTGGGGTGTGTGTGTGTGTGTGGGTGTGCATACGTGTGTGTGCGTGTGTGTGTGTGTGTGTGTGTGTGTGTGTGTGTGTGTGTGTGTGTGTGCGTGCGTGCGTGCGTGCGTGTGTGCGTGCGTGCGTGCGTGCGTGCGTGCGTGCGTGTGTGTGTGTGTGTGCGTGCGTGCGTGCGTGTGTGTGTGTGTGTGTGTGTGTGTGTGTGTGTGTGTATGCGTGTGCACTTGTACGCCCTGTTTGTGATAGGTACTGAAATTAAATAAAATGGAGTCACCCCGTAAATGTATTTTGAGCTAGCTCCACTTGGAAGAGTCCGAGCCCTTTCCTGCAACAACTGCTTCAATCAGAGTTGCTTATCGCCACGGAATGGAATTGGAAGCCATCTTTTCAGTGCAGGAAACTCAAAATTGTGTTCCTTAGTCCTCTGGCACCCGCGGTGCGGTGTGGAGTGCCATGGAGTTTATGGAGGCCTCCAGCTCAATGCCACCTTGCCCTGATGAGCGGTTAATAATATGGGGATGTCTAAAATTAAATCAGCATTAGGTTCCCTCTAAAAGTGAAGCTGCACAGGCAGAAAGTCAGGCTGCTAATCTTACAGCTTGGAGCAGGCCCAAGAGGCCTGGGTGCCTCTTGCCTAGGGCTGCCAACTTTCTCACTCCCAAATAAGGGACAAAAGGTCAAAACAGGGGACAAATTCCCCACGGCAATTCGTTGACGGACTGGGCCATGGCTGGGTGAATGATGAGTTGGGCCCGGGTGCTGGACTGCGCACAAAGCCCAGCCGGCAGGGCCAGCTGTGAGGAGTTTTGGCCCGGAGGCCGCGCGACGTCGTGCGCAAAGTTCACCAAAGTGAGGCGGGGCCAGACGACCCGACAGTCCCCTCGACCCGAGTAGCAGCCGTCAAATACGGGACAAATACGGGCGGTCCCGTACGGGACAAATCAATTTAGCCCAATATACGGGATGTCCCGGCTAATACGGGACAGTTGGCGACCTTACTCCTGCCTGTCTGTGATCTCACAAGTCAACGCCCAGTTCAAGAAGTGTAGTGAAGGAACTGCAGATGCTGGTTTACCTCAAAGATAGACACAAAATGCTGTAGTAACTCAGCGGGACGGGCAGCATCTGTGGAGATAAGGAATGGGTGATGTTTCGGTTCGAGACCCTTCCTCAGCATAGTTTAGTTTAGTGTAGAGATATAGTGCAGAAACAGGCCCTTCGGCCCACCGAGTCCGCACCGACCAGCGATGCCCGCACATTAACACTATCCCACGCACACGAAGGGTCTCGACCCGAAGCGTCACCCATTCCATCTCTCCAGAGATGTTGCCTGTCCTGCTGAGTTACTCCGGCTTTTTTATGTCTATCCCATTGTTGTGGAGGAAGCAGTGATTGGAATCTCTGATCATGAATCCTACAATGGGCCTGCGATCTGTGACTAGACTGAAAGATGATCTTTGTCCGTGCAGGTTTGCTGGTTAATAAATGCACTTTTTCCTCATTCTGGGCACATTGCTCAACCCCCCCCGGCTTAAACTCAGCCCAAAGGCTGGGCGGAAACGGCAGGGTGTGGTGGCGGGAGGTGAACCTGGAGAAAAACAAGTTTCCCACTCATGCAGGTCTGCTGAGCGGCCAGGAGTCCATTAACATTAGCGTCAGCAGTTCATTTGCGTCAATTTTTCTTTTTGTCTCCCTTTTCAACGGCTCCGATTGCTATTCTAGGCCGCTGCCAGGAAGCCGAGATGGGCTGGCACTAAGTTAAGAGTGTCAAAAGGTTATGGGGAGAAGGCAGGAGAATGGGGTTAGGAGGGAGAGATAGATCAGCCATGATTGAATGGCGGAGTAGACTTGATGGGCCGAATGGCCGCCTCCTGCTCCTAGTTGCTATGGTTTCGCCCAAGATTTGCAGGTTTACCACAGGAATGGTTACACATGGCTGTTACACAATGGATATTTTGAAGGCAGAGATATTTCTGTCATTTGATCTATATCACCGTCTCGTTCTCTTGATTCCCGTCCGCTGATTCTCAGTCTCGACCCGAAACGTCACCCATTCCTTCTCTCCAGAGATGCTGCCTGTCCCGCTGAGTTACTCCAGCATTTTGTGGCTATCTTCGGTTTAAACCAGCATCCGCAGTCCCTTCCTACACATTTCCAAGCCCCACCAGGCACTCAAGACACCTCTTCTCACGTTTGATTTAAATCTAAATAATCCCCAAAGCAGCGAACATCAACCTATGAAGGAAGGATCTGCAGATGCTGGTTTAAACCGAAGACACAAAGTGCTGGAGTAACTCAGCGGGACAGGCAGCGTCTCTGGAGAGAAGGAATGGGTGAGGTTTTGGATCGAGATCTGTGTTGCCTCCAGTATACAAATTACCTCAGGGCGTGCAAACACCCAGCAAGGAGCGGCACGGTGGCGCAGCGGTAGAGTTGCGGCCTTACAGCGCTTACAACGCCGGAGAACCTGGTTCGATCCCGACTACGGGTTCTGTCTGTACGGAATTTGCACGTTCTCCCCGGGACCACGTGGCTTTTCTCCGGGAGCTCCGGTTCCCTCCCACATTCCAAAGACGTAAATATTGTAGGTTAATTGGCTTGGTATAAGTGTAAATTGTCCCATAGTGTGTGTCGGACAGTGTTAGTGTGCGGGGATCGCTGGGCGACGCAGACTCGGTGGGCCGAAGGGCCTGTTTCTGCACTATATCTATAAACTAAACGTGTATTCTGCTTCTCAGTTGGGCAAAATTCCAAAAGCAACTTTCTCAGTGGATGCTGCCGATCCCTGGTTCTGTTGCCACTTGCTTAGCAACCGGGAAGTCTGGGAAAATGTCCAAATGCTCAAACAATTGTGCAAGCATCTTGCATGCATAATCTTCATTCTGTTCGTTGAACCAGACCCACGAGTTTCCCAATACATGTCCTGCTCAAATTGTGCTGGAAGGAACTGCAGATGCTGGTTTACACTGAAGATCGACACAAAATGCTGGAGTAACTCAGCGGATCAGGCAGCATCTCTGGGAGACAAGGAATAAGTGACGTTTCGGGCCGAGACCCTTCTTCGCACCATAAGTTCATGAGTTCATAAATGGTAGGAATAGAATTAGGCCATTCGGCCCATCAAGTCTACTCCGCCATTCAATCACAGCTGATCTATCTTTCCCTCCCAACCCCATTCTCCTGCCTTCTCCCCATAACCCCTGACACCCGTACTGATCAACAATCTATCTATCTCTGCCTTAAATATATCCATTGACTTGGCCTCCACCGCCGTCTGTGGCAATGAATTCCGCAGATTCGCCACCCTCTGGCGAAAGAAATTCCTCCTCATCTCATTTCTAAAGGTACGTCCTTTTATTCTGAGGCTGTGGCCTCTGGTCCGAGACTTTCCCACTAGTGGAAACATCCTCTCCACATGCACTCTATCCAGGCCTTTTGCGATTCGGTCATTTTTACGTGTACCGAGGTACAGGGAAAGACTTTGTTTTCCATGCGATCCAGTCAAATCGTACTGAACCTGAGTAAAATCGAGCCAGAGTGCAGAGTATAGTATTATAGTCACAGAGAAAGTGCAAATAAAATCAGTGCAAGTGGTAGGTTGGAAGATCGGGGCGATGCCCTTAGTTAATGAGAGGACCATTCAGTATCTGACAACAGTGGGGAAGAATGTGTTCCTGAATCTGGTGGTGCATGGTTTCAAGCCTTCGTACCTTGGGCCTGTTGGGGGGGGGGGGGGTGAAGCGTGCATGACTGGGGTGTAAATGGTCTTTGATAACAAGAGGAGTGGAGTATAGGAGCAAAGAGGTCATTCTTCAGTTGTGGCCCTAATGAGACCACGCCTGGAGTATTGTGTGCAGTTTTGGTCCCCTAATTTGAGGAAAGACATTCTTGCTATTGAGGGAGTGCAGCGTAGGTTCACAAGGTTAATTCCCGGGATGGCGGGACTGTCATATGCTGAGGAAATGGAGCGGCTGGGCTTGTATACTCTGGAATTTAGGATGAGAGGATATCTTATTGAAATATAAGATTATTAAGGGTTTGGACACGCTAGAGGCAGGAAACATATTCCCGATGTTGGGGGAGTCCAGAACCAGGGGCCACACACAGTTTAAGAATAAGGGGTAAGCCATTTAGAACGGACACTTTTTCTCACAGAGAGTTGTGAGTCTGTGGAATTCTCTGCCTCAGAGGGCGGTGAAGGCCGGTTCTCTGGATGCTTTCAAGGGAGAGCTCGATAAGGCTCTTAAAGATAGCGGAGTCAGGGGATATGGGGAGAAGGCAGGAACGGGGTACTGATTGGGGATGATCAGGCATGATCATATTGAATGGCAGTGCTGGCTCGAAGGGCCGAATGGCCTACTCCTGCACCTATTGTCTTTTGTCTATTGTCTATTGATTATGTTGGCTAAGTGTAGATGGACTCAATGTGTCTTCTTGCAGTCATTGGCAAAGCAGTTGCCAAACCAAGCTGCAGTGCATTTGCAGAACTGGTAAGAAACATCAGAGACTTGGGCAACTTCCTCAGTCTTTTGAGGAAGTTTAGTTTAGTTTAGTTTAGTTGAGAGACACATAAAGTAAAGTATCCTTTATTGTCATTCAGACATTTCAGTCTGAACAAAATTGTATTACCTTGCAGTCATAACATGGAATAAAAATAAGAAAACACACGCTGAACGCAGTTTAACATCCACCACATGGAGGAAACAGGCTCTTCGGCCCACCGAGTTGGCGATGACACGCACACTAGCACTATCCTGCACACACTCGGGACAATTTACAATTTTACCAAAGCCAATTAACCTATAGACCTGAAGGTAGACAAAAATGCTGGAGAAACTCAGCGGGTGCAGCAGCATCTATGGAGCGAAGGAAATAGGCAACGTTTCGTTCCGAAACGTTGCCTATTTCCTTCGCTCCATAGATGCTGCTGCACCCACTGCGTTTCTCCAGCATTTTTGTCTACCATTGATTTTCCAGCATCTGCAGTTCCTTTTTTTCCACCTACAGACCCGCACGTCTTTGGAGCGTGAGAGGAAACCGGAGCATCCGGAGAAACCCCACGCAGGTCACGGGGAGAACGTGCAAACTCCTTACAGACCGTGGTCAGGATGGAACCCGGGACTCTGGCGCTGTGAGGCAGCGACTCTACCACTGCGCCACCATGACGCTTTCTTCGAAATGAAATGCCCAGAGGGCGGTTCAGATCTTGAGTGTTGTCACAGCCCCCCCCCCCCCCCCCCAACCAACTTATCTGATGTTGGTTTGACTGAGGCTCTATATGGCGCTGGTCAGGCCGCATTTGGAGTACTGTGAGCAGTTTTTGGCCCCCATATCTGAGGAAGGATGTGCTAGCCCTGGAGAGGGTCCAGAGGAGGTTTACGAGAATGATCCCAGGAATGAGTGGGTTAACGTACGATGAGCGTTTGACGGCACTGGGCCTGCACTCGCTGGAGTTTAGAAGGATGAGGGGGAGTCCTCATTGAAACTGGCAGAATAGTGAAAGGCCTGGGTAGAGTGGATGTGGAGAGGATGTTCCTACTAGTGGGAGAGTCTAGGACCAGAGGGCACAGCCTCAGAATAACAGGACGTTCCTTTAGAAAGGAGATGAGGAGGAATTTCTTTAATCAGAGGGTGGTGAATCTGTGGAATTCACTACCACAGACGGCTGTGGAGGCCAAGTCATTGGATATATTTAAAATAGTAAGATTAAACGAGAACTTACCAGTTTGAAGTTTGATCTTTATTTTATGAGGAGTTACAAGGTCAAAGGTCAAAAACTTTATTTACCATTTGTGCTTACACACATAGGAACTCTTGTGCGGCTATTCAGAGAGTCAAGTTACGTTAAAAAATTTAAATTAAAAATTTAAAAATTAAAAAAAAAATTTTTTAAAAAGACACACAGAAGACACATAGAGCATTGTAGCTTGCACAAACACTATATCAGGACATCAGTTCATTTTGTTGTGTTTTGGCCAAGAGTCTCACTGTTGCAGGGAAGAAGCTCTTAAAAAAGCGTGTTCTTTTTGTGGCGATACTGTCCGCTCGTCTGTGCCTGAGGTTGTATGTGCAGCTTTTGTGTTTGAGCAGGGAGTGAGCTGGATGTAGTGTGTCTCTAATGATTCTCCCTGCTCTTTTTTGACAGCGCTGTGTGTAGATTGTGTCCATGGAGGGGAGTTCAGTTCTGATGATCCTCTCTGCAGTCTTTATGACTCTTTGCAGAGCCTTCCTCTCTGTCTGTGTGGTGTTTCCATACCACACCGTGATGCCTGTGGTGAGGATGCTCTCTACCAGTCCTTTGTAGACCTGGGTGAGAGGGCGACAGTGCAGACCAGCTTTTCTGAGCAGCCTGATGAAGTACAGTCTCTGCTGGGCTTTTTTCACTGTGGCTGCAGTGTTCAAAGTCCAGTTCAGATCTGATGTTATTTGTATTCCCAGGTATCTGTAACTGTCAGCCCTCTCCACCACAGTCCCCTTGATGATGAGGGGCTGCAGGGGGGGTGGATTTTTTCTGAAGTCCATTATTATTTCTTTTGTCTTGTCTGTGTTGAGGCTTAGGTCGTTCACCTCACCATAGGCAAGAATGTCGTTCACCAGACTCCTGTAGCCCGACTCGTCCCCCCCCTTGATGAGGCCCAGGATGGTGGTATCATCCGCATACTTAATAATGATGGTGTTTTCCTGGGTGGAGACACAGTCGTGTGTGTACAGGGTGAAAAGTTTGGGACTGAGACAGCAGCCTTGTGGTGATCCTGTGCTGACGGTGAGCTCTGCAGACACCCTCCTTCCCATCCTCACCACCTGTGGTCTTTCAGTCAGGAAATCTAAGATCCAGTTGCAGGTGGGAGTCGGGACGCCGAGGTCTGTCAGCTTCTCAGTCAGCCTGCCCGGGGCGAATGGTGTTAAAAGCCGAGCTGTAATCCAGGAACAGCGTTCTGACGTATGTTCCTCTGCTGTCCAGGTGTTGCAGGATGTGGTGTAGAGCAATGGCCACTGCGTCGTCCACTGAGCGGTTGGGGCGGTAGGCGAACTGGAGGGGGTCGATCGTGCCCGGGACCATGTGATTGATGTGTGTGAGAACCAGTTTCTCTAGACACTTCATGGCAACTGGCGTGAGTGCCACTGGCCTGAAGTCATTCAGGGTGGATGGGTTAGGTTTTTTTGGAACTGGTACAATGGTGGAAATTTTAAAAATACGGGGGACCACTGCTTGGTTTAAAGACAGATTGAAGATGTCTACATACACTCCCGTGAGTTGTTCTGCACAGGCCTTCAGAACTTTAGGAGGGACGCCATCTGGTCCCACAGCCTTGTGGGGGTTCACCTGCCTCAGAGCTTTCAGGACCTGTGTGGGTGTCACCTGAAAGACAGTGTCCGTGGGGTTGCAGGGGGCTTTTGAGGGGGTGTCTGTGTTCAGTCTGTCAAACCTGGTGTAGAAGGTATTAAGGCTGTCTGGGAGGGTGACATCCTGGGGGTCTGTGGTTGGTACTGTTTTCTTGTAGTTTGTGACTGCTTGGATTCCCTGCCACATACTGCGTGTGTTGTTACTTAGGTAAAAGCTTTCAAGTTTTTGGGAATAAGCCCTCTTTGCAGCTCTGATGGACTTCTGTAGCTCGTACCGGGCTTTCTTGTACTCCCTTTGATCTCCTGACTTAAAAGCTTCCTGCCTTTTCCTGATCTTCTGTTTTATGTTTCCATTGAACCAAGGTTTCTGGTTTGGAAACACACGCACAGTTCTGGGAAGGGGCACATATAGATGTGCACCAGCTGATGTAGTCACTCACAGCCTCTGTGTATTCATGAATGTCATCTGTGGCCACCTTAAAGATGTTCCAGTCTGTAGCCTCTAAACATCCCTGCAGGCTAGCCTGTGCACTGTCCGTCCAGGTGTTAACAGTTCTGACTGTGACTGGCTGTGCCTTAAGCCTCTTGGTGTAGGTGGGCTTGAGCCGAATTGCCAGGTGGTCAGACTTGCCGAAGTGGGGTATTGGTTCAGCTGTAAAAGCATTTTTGATATTACTGTAGCAGTGGTCCAGTGTCTTATTTCCTCTAGTTGGGAAAGTCACAAACTGATACAGTTTTGGTATGTTTTTCTTGAGGTTGCAATGATTAAAGTCTCCCAGAATAATAAAAGCAGCATCAGGATATTTGTTTTCATGCTCATTGATCATGTTGTGTAGCTCCCTGAGTGCAGCCTCTTCTTTGGCAGAAGGGGGAATATACACGACACTCGCAATAATACATTGCAGTTCTCTGGGTAAATAAAACAGCCGTAGCTTCACAGTTAGATACTCCACATTCTCAGAGCAAGATTTAGAAATAAGCTTACAGTCGGTACACCAGGTTTGTTTGACGAGGACAGCCGTTCCTCCGCCGCGGGTCTTGCCGCTGTCCGCTGCGCTCCGGTCCTCCCTGAAGGCCGTGTAGCCGTCTGGTGTTCTCGCCTCGTCGGGTGTCCCTTCCCCCAGCCATGTTTCACAGAAGCACAGCATGGAGCAGTCCTGTAAGTACCTCTGCGTGGAGATCCGAGCATGGAGCTCATCCATCTTATTTACCATTGACTGGACGTTAGCAAACAGTATAACCGGGAGGGCTAACCTTCCACTGCTAACCAAGCGCCAGAGTCGTCGTTCGGTTCCTCCCCGTCTGCCGCGTCTCCGCCTGGGCCTGTTGTTGTCCGGGTGTCGGCTTAGCGACGAGTCGCCGTAGCGTATTAGCTCAGGGTAGGGGTTAGACGTGCTCGGGTCTAAATGTCCGAAAGGACTGCACTCTCTCAGCCGTAGTAGGGTCGCCCGGTCATAGACGCCGTTTGCTGACCATGCTGTTACCATAGTATGGCACAAAATATAAATACCGTAGTATGACACGTTGAGGGAATACGTGAAGAACCCCGCTAGGACGCATGCGTGTCATTCTTCAAAGCAGCGGTGTGAAATCACAGATAACTGTAATGACTAAACATAGTAAGATTAGAGAAGAGATACCAGTTGAGTATATGATCAAGGGTGGGAGCGGAGGAAACGTATTCCCTCAACGTTACTCCTCATAAAATAAAGATCAAACTTCAAACTGGTAAGTTCTCGTTTAATCTTACTATTTTACTTCAGAGTCATGTGAGTGACTACGTGAAGATTTTAAAGCTCTGTGATTTCATGCCGTGGAAACGAGTCCATGCATCACATCTGCCTTGATTATGGGGAGAATAGTGTTAACATCATTAGATATCAATATGATATTGAAACAACGAAAATTTTATTAACACCAAATCATAGCCCCTATTTGTGGGGTAAAATCATATTACAGAACTTAAAAGTGTTTCTGCAAATGTTCCAGGTTCAATGACTGGTTTATTATAAAATCGTTGGAACGTTCTTTCCGTTGACCATCCTGCAGTCTTGAGGATTTGGTCCATTGGAACATCCAATTGTATTGCTGCTGATGTAGCTGCAGCCCTGGTGGAGTGAGATTTAAAAATTTTAGTATCTACTCCCGCCTTTATTAGGACCTGTTTTAGCCATCTTGAGATGGTCTGGACTGTCATTTTTTTGTGTGGCTGTTTGTGGCTGATTAACAGTGCCATTTCTTTGCCTCTGATGATTCTTGTATGTTCCATATATAATAGTAAGTGAGTTACTATACAGAGACGATCATCCGTCGGGTAGGCCCGGAACTCTATATTTTGCCCTGCTGATCCCTGTCTGTTCTGTTTAATTAATTCATGGGTATGAAAAGTCAAATTCCCAGATGAAATAGTCAAGTTGTCCAGCCTTAGTTTCTGTAGTGACTGGACCCTTTGTGCCGTGACCAAAGCCATCAGCATGACCGTTTTCATCGTTAGTGTCTGTAGGGACAGCGCTGTAGGTGGAGACCAGTTTCTCAACATGGTCAATTCAATGCTCACATCCCAAATTTGGGTGTACCTGGTTCTTGGGGGATTAGTATTGAAAATGCCCCTCATGAGTTTGGTTACCAGGGGGGGTGTCCCTACAGAATGCCGCTCTGTTCCTTGCCACAGGTAGTTTGACAGAGCACTTCTGGCGCAGTTGATGGCACTATAGCTGAGGTCCTCATCATAGTGGAGGCTTGCCAGAAATTCCAGAACAGACGGAATGTGGTTTGATCTGTGGTTGAGGTTATTGTCGTGACAGTACTTCCCCCATTTCTTGATGTGCACCAAGTACTGTTTTTTGGTGGACTGTCTGTGGGCCGATGCAATCATATCCATTGTTCGGTCCGTCAGTCCCAGGTGTTGTAGAGGCGCCTTCAAATTCTACAAATTAATAGGTTTGTATGATTATGACAGGGGTGACTTTCCTGTGTTACCGGATGGACCGGTAAACTTGGTCTATGATGGATGGTGATGCATGGTTCTAATACCATGTCTAGTATCACCGGGAACCATGGTTGAGTAGGCCAATCGGGTACTATCAAAATACCAGACGCAGTCTTGTTGTATTTTCCTTAATACCCGACTGATGAGGCAGAAAGGAGGGAATGCATAAATAAACAATTTCCCCCAATGCAGCGAAAATGCATCTGTTGCTGCTGCCCCAGGGTCTGGTTCCCATGAAACATAATTTGATAACTGGTGATTGAGCCTGGATGCGAAAAGATCGATATCTGGTGTTCCATACCGTGCTGTAATTCCAGCAAATACATTTTTATCCAACATCCATTCAGTGTTTTCATTGAATTTGCGTGACCTGGTGTCTGCCACTAAATTTAGTTTACCTGGTAAATAGGTAGCTGATATCCAAATATTTCTCTGGATACACCATTGCTAAATTGTGTTGGCCAGATTGTCACATGATGTCGATTTATTTCCACCCATATGGTTGATATATGCTACCACGGTGGTGTTGTCAATTTGTAGTCTAACATGCTGGTGATTTAACCCAGAACAATATGGCTTAAGGCCATGGAATGCACTTAACATTTCCAGGTAGTTTATGCCCAGTGTTTTTAATAATGATGCCTCCTGTGCATTCCATCTCCCTCCACAGCTGGAGATGGAATTGGTAGCTCCCCAACCAAGTGCACTGGCATCAGTTTGTAGTACCATAGATGGGTTGCTGATAATTAGTGGATTGGAACAATACTTGATGTTGTGTTCCCACCATTTTAGTTCCATTATGGCCTCTGTTGGTAGCTTCATTGGTCTGTCAAAATGGCCACCATTAATTTTGAGTGCTCGTATTTTTGCTCTCTGTAAATTTCGATAGTGTAAAGGTCCAAATTGTGTGGCTGGAAATGCAGCCACTATTTTCCCAATTATTCTAGCTACCAGTCTAATGGATGGTTTGGTGATGTCAATGATGTCGCTGCAAGCCTCTTTTAAGGCTGTAACCTTTTATTTCGGCAAAGTCACTGACATGAGAACTGAGTTAATGGTGAACCCCAGATAATCCATTTTTGTTGAAGGCGTTAATTTAGACTTAACTGGATGGATGATAAATCCCAGTTCTTCAAACAATTGTTTTGTGGCTGTTACTGCTTGTTTAGTCAATTCCAAAGTTTTGCCAACAATAAATATGTCATCTAGATATGCCATTACCATGTGTTTTTGTTTTCGCAGTAACGCTAGGGCTGGTTTCAAAATTTTTGTGAATAACCTGGGGGCTGATGTCAGGCCATTAGGTAGTGCCCTGTATTGCCAACGCTGACCCATCCAGTTGAATTTTAAATAACATCTGTGGTCACCTCTTATGGGTACTGTATAGTAAGCATCTTTTAAATCGATGCTTGCCATGTAGTAGCCTTCGGAAATCAATTGCTTAGCAGTAACAAAGGTTTCCATCTTGAAATTAATATATTGTACAAAGGTATTTAAAGTAGTCAAATCGATGATGATGCGGCAACCACCATCTTTCTTGTTTTTTATAAAGATATTGGACACGAATTCCTGTGATTCGTGTTGGGTGTGTTCAATTACTCCCTTTTTATATAGCCGCTGTAGTTCAGCATGTGCTTTAGTTTTTTCTATAACTGTGAGCACGAACATTCGGTTCGGTACATGCTGTACTGGAGGGTTATGTTTTTGTATAAATTCTATGGTATAACCCTGGATACTGCTTAGAATGTAAGTGTCGGTTGTTATCTTATTCCATGCATCCAAATAATATCGTAATCTCCCACCAACTTTCATGCTCCCTTTAATTCTTAAGGAACCAGACCCACCTACCTCCATGGTTACCAGTGGTAGGTGTGTTATTTCTTCGGCATCCTCCTTGGACGTTGAGGCGCCGTTGTCTGGGTCTGTTGTTGGGTTTGTGTTGAAGGCTTGCGTATTTTCCAGGACGGTCGGTCTGGGCCATGGCCTAAAAAAGACCGATGTTGGGTGTTCCTGGTTTTTGCGCTTGCTCCGGTTTGTATTGGCCGACTGGGGGGTCCGTAGGGGTGATATTTTTGGCCGTAGTAGCTTTTGGTTGCTGGTTTTATGAGCCCCAGGGTTTTTGCCTCTTCATCAAGTTCTTTGACTTGTTTTGGTAAATCCCCTCCAAATAGTAGTATTGGCGGTTTGGAGGTTCCAGGTTTACAGAGGCCGGCAAATTTGGGGTCTAAAGCTGGTTGGATAGCACTTTTCCTGATGTTGTTCAACTCATATTGTGAGTTGCAGAGTAAAGCCAGTGCATCTTGGTGGTCTTGGGTCATGTTTTGCTCTTTCAATGTGCGGGCAAAAGCTGTAATTCCTGCCGTTAGGACTTTTAGGACTTTCTGAATTTTCAAGTCCCTGGTTCTAATTGATGTCCCCACATGTTTCCAGATGCACTGGTTTACACTGGGAACATTTAGCGACTTGCAGTTCCCTGGAGGTAAATGTCGTGCCATGGTGTCAGATAATGCCTGTGCCTGCAGTTGGTTAAATGACATATAGTCAATGCTTGCCGCTATTTTCGGCTCCAGGTCTTGGCCAGTTTGGTCTGGTTGGATAAACTGGGACACCATGTCCAGCATGTTTTCTGTCACCCCAGGCATACTGGGGGTATGTTGTTCACTGCCCTCTTCAGGGTCAGCCCAGAATTGACCCTCCGTGCTCTCCTCTGATGAGGGAGAGACACTGTGCAGCCCCACAAGGGGTACTGCTGTGGGGGTTACTAATTGCCCACTGTGGCTAGCCTCCATCTCCCGGAGCCTGCCACTTTGGAGTATTTCCTCCAGCAGCCGCTCCAACCGGCCCCGGTGCTCACGGGCACTGGCCGCTCGCGGCTGCTCGTCATCCTGCAGCCGCTCCAACCGGCCCCGGTGCTCACGGGCAATGGCCGCTCGCAGCTGCTCGTCATCCTGCAGCCGCTCCAACCGGCCCCGGTGCTCACGGGCACTGGCCGCTCGCGGCTGCTCAAAGTCAGACTCATCGGAGTCTGGCATTCGGTCCGTTTTTTGCTTCGCTTTCCCACCCGGCTTCGCCGGTGCGGGAGTGAAGTCGGGCACAGCTGTTCCCATTTCGGGAGATTGGCGTGCCGTCGGCTGCTGCTGTTGCTGCTGGCTGTCCGCAACTCCGCGGTTCTCCCCCGCCAGCTTTTTCGCAGCCTTCTTTCTCGTGGATCTGTCCATCTTTCCACCTGCAAGGTAAGTGGGAAAACGCAGAGTCTCCTTACTGCTGTTCCCGGCTTTTAAATTCTGCCGCTAAAGGGGAACGTCCTTCCCCCTGCTGTGACTCGTTGCAATGCGTGTAGCGATATGCGTCCTAGCGGGGTTCTTCACGTAGTCACTCACGTGACTCCGAAGTAAAACAGAGATTAACAGATTACATAGATAGAAAATAGGTGCAGGAGGAGGCCATTCGGCCCTTCGAGCCAGCACCGCCATTCATTGTGATCATAGCTGATCGTCCCCAATCAATAACCCGTGCCTGCCTTCTCCCCATATCCCTTAACTCCACTAGCCCCTAGAGCTCTATCTAACTCTCTCTTAAACCCATCCAGTGATTTGGCCTCCACTGCCCTCTGTGGCAGGGAATTCCACAAATTCACAACTCTCTGGGTGGAAACGTTTTTTTCTCACCTCAGTCCTAAATGGCCTCCCCTTAATTCTAAGACTGGGAGATTCTTGATTAGTACGGGTGTCGAGGGTTAATGGGGTGAAGGCAGGAGAATGGGGTTGAGAGGGAAAGACAGATCAGCCATGATTGAATGGCGGAGGGAGCAGACTTGATGGGCCGAGCGGCCTAGTTCTGCTCCTATCACTTATGAATTTATGGATCTGCAAAGGTAAAAGCTGTAGGAACAAGGAACTGCAAGTGCTGGTTTACCAAGAAAAAGCACAAAATGCTGGATTGAAGCTGTCTGGATTCCACACACATATATAGGTCCAGTCGGCAAAGTGAATCCAATCAAACAGTGCTGATCTCAGGCGGCTATACTCGATTAAATTGCACAGCTATTAAAATGCATGATTGGTTTCCGAATTAGAATCATCATTTTAATACAAGTGCTTTCAGGGGGCGGCCATTGTGGAAAGTAATCGGTCACATAGCTGCCACAATCACTCAGCATTCTCTCATGTCACTGAACGGCAGTTCAGAATGCTCGTTGTTGTTGACAGAGCACTCAACATTCCTCGAGGGGGGAGGAAGCTGCATTTCCCCACCACTTTGCAACCAATTCAGCATTTTTCATAGGTTCTCGGAGCAGAATGAGGCCACTCGGCCCATCAACTCCACACCGCCATTCCATTGTGGCTGATCTATGGAAACATAGAAAATAGGTGCAGGAGGAGGCCATCCGGCCCTTCGAGCCAGCACCGCAATTCATTGTGATCATGGCTGATCGTCCCCAATCAGTAACCCGTGCCTGCCTTCTCCCCATAACCCTTGACTCCACTAGCCCCTAGAGCTCTATCCAACTCTCTCTTAAATCCCTCCAGTGATTTGGCCTCCACTGCCCTCTGTGGCACGGAATTCCACAAATTCACAACTCTCTGGGTGAAAACGTTTTTTCTCACCTCAGTCTTAAATGGCCTCCCCTTTATTCTAAGACTGTGGCCCCTGGTACTGGACTCGCCCAACATTGGGAACATTTTTCCTGCATCTAGCTTGTCCAGTCTTTTTATAATTTTATATGTCTCTATAAGAACCCACCCCCTCATCCTTCTAAACTCCAGTGAATACAAGCCTAGTCTTTTCAATCTTTCCTCATTTGACAGTCCCGCCATCCCAGGGATCAATCTTTCCCTCTCAACCCCATTCTCCTGCCTTCTCCCCGTAACCCCTGGCACCCGCACTAATTTGAGTATTTTGAAGTGTGGTGACAGACAGTGAGCCTGCAGTGTGGGTTTGAAGGCTCCGACTAGAGTCATGCAAACCCTGTCTTTCAAGTTCTGCAGGACAAATCAGCAACTTCATTTAAAAACAAAAATGCTGAAAGAATTCGTGAGAAAGCAAACTCCTTTTTCATCTTGACCTTGTCAAGGTCGCACTGAGAGGGGTTGGCCGTTTCCCCTCGTGCATGCTCCATCGTTCAAAAAGACCAACACAAGAGAGTGCAAACCAAAGATCCTATAGCAGAGCAAGATAGACCACTCCTGCTAAATGCAATGGGCTGACGTGTAGTACGCAACGTGGGCCTTTTTTCATCCATTTCAGTAACCGGACCCCACCCGACTCGCAGTGTAATCAACGTTGCGGGGGAACAGTTTGTGTTAATAAATTATAATTCTGAAAATGAGGAGAAGATTTTTACTAAAGAACTTTTATTTTTACGAGGATGTTTCTGTAACCAGCTTCCGTCTCTGCACTAGTATCTTTGCTCCGCTACGGGATCTTTGGTGCGGAGACGGAAGCCGGTTACGGAAATGGGGCCGAAAATGACCCATGAATCTGCCCATGACCGTACTACGTCTTTTTCGTCGGGTGGGCCATCTTGCTCGCTGTAGGGTCTTTGCTGCAAACGCTGGAATCCAGAGTAGCAAGAGGCCTAAGATAGACACAAAATGCCGGAGTAACTCAGCGGGACAGGCAGCATCTCCGGAGAGAAGGGATGGGTGACGTTTCGGGTCGAGACCCTTCTTCAGACTGAGAGTCACGGGAAAAGTGAAACGAGAGATATAGACGATGATGTGGAGAGATAAAGAACACTGAATGAAAGATATGCAAAAAACTCATGGTGTTAAAGGAAACAGGCCGTTGTTAGCTGTTTGTTGGGTGAAAACGAGAAGCTGGTGCCACTTGGGAGGGGGAGGGATAGAAAGATCCTGTCAACCTCCGCATTAAAAATATCCATTGACTTGGCCTCCACAGCCGTCTGTGGCAATGAATTCCGCAGATTCACCGCCCTCTGACTCTGACACAGACTTGTCGACAAAGTTGTGTAGGACGGAATTGTAGATTAACTGGTTTAAACCAAAGATAGAAACATAGAAACATAGAAACATAGAAATTAGGTGCAGGAGTAGGCCATTCGGCCCTTCAAGCCTGCACCGCCATTCAATATGATCATGGCTGATCATCCAACTCAGTATCCCGTACCTGCCTTCTCTCCATACCCTCTGATCCCCTTAGCCACAAGGGCCACATCTAACTCCCTCTTACATACACAAAAAGCTGGAGTAACTCAATAGACAATAGGTGCAGGAGTAGGCCATTCGGCCCTTCGAGCCAGCACCGCCATTCAATGTGATCATGGCTGATCATCCCCAATCAGTACCCCGTTCCTGCCTTCTCCCCCATATCCCCTGACTCCGCTATCTTTAAGAGCTATCTAGCTCCGCGGGACAGGCAGCGTTTCGGGTCGAGACCCTTCTTCAGACAAAGACAAAGAAGTCCAGATCTCTTTGACTGTCAAGACTTCTCAATGTCCGACTGTTTGGAAATGCTCAACGTTTCTGTTTTTTCCCACTTCTTCTTCTTCTTGCGTATAGCGTGCACAGTCTAAAGTTGGAGGACAACTTGTTCTATTTGATCTTACGTGCTTGTGCACGGCAGGTTGATTGCATTCGTCGAAACAGGGCGGACCACGTGAAGGTTGCAATCTTCCACCCCGTTTTTTCCCACTGTGGTGGATAGACTTATCTCTCCGGAGATGCTGCCTGTCCCGCTGAGTTACTCCAGCTTTTTGTGTCTATCCTCGATTTAAACCAGCATCTGCAGTTCCTTCCGACATATTTCTTCTGCTCAATCATATTTTTATGGTCTTGGTATCAAACAGGGAGCAATGATTAATTTGTCTGCTGTACTGCTGAAGGAGACAAAAAGCTTTGTGTAAATAATTCAATGAGGGAATCGAGAGCTGGTGTTAAATTTCAGAAGCCGGGGCAGGGCACGTTCGTGATATCTTCTCCCTGAAATGCCGTTGTTGTGATCCTCACACAATGGATGTTGTGGTGTTGCACTTATTGCTTTGACAGCAACTTTCTCTGTCTTTAAAGTAAATAAGTAAGTAAGTGCGTTTATTGGCCAAGTATTCACATACAAGGAATTTGCCTTGGTGCTCCGCCCACAAGTAACAACATGACATACAGTGACAGTTACGAATGACTCAGAAAACACTAACCATTAATAATAATAAAACATTAATGATAAAACATCATTGATCAAGCATGTGAACCAACAAAATACCAGATCAAAGGGAGGCTACAGATTTTTGGCTGTTGAGTAGAGCAACTACTCGTGGATAAAAACTGTTTTTATGTCTGGCTGTGGCAGCTTTGACAACCCAGAGGGAAGTGATTCAAAGAGTTTGTGGCCAGGGTGAGAGGGGTCAGAGATGATAAACCACCCGAGCTGCTGCTCCTCCTCTCCACTGGTAGCTTATTGTTCAAAGTTTACATTCGACCCTTCAAGGCTATGATACGATGCGATCTAACTTTATTTATCCCAGGAGGGATATTAATCTGCCAACAGTCATAAAAACACAAGTTACATGAAACACGAGATTAAAGTGACGAGTGGAAAGGATTGGGGGGTGTGCAAAGATTTGGGGAGGGGGGGGAGGGGGAGGGGAGTCAGTCTCAGTCTACCCCACGACAGAAGGGGGAGGAGTTGTACACTTTGATAGCCACAGGGAAGAAGGATCTCCTGTGGCGTTCTGTGCTGCATCTTGGTGGAACCAGTCTGTTGCTGAAGGTGCCCCTCAGGTTGACCAGTGATGTCACGGAGGGGGTGTGAGCTGTATTGTCCAGGATGCTCCACAGTTTGAGGAGCATCCTCCCACTCCAAGACCAACCTCCCGTGAATCCAACTCCAACTCCAACTCCAACTCCAACTCCGCCCCCAGGACAGAGCCGGCCTTCCTGATGAGATGGTACCAATGTTTGCAAGCAGCCTGCTTGCCCTGTCACTCGGGACTGGTATCTGTTCAAAGCTCCCACATCTTCACAAGAGCCGAGGCCCAGCTCAGCATCTGCTACTGACCGCTACTGACCCTCGGACTATCTTTAATCAGACTTTATCTTGCACGAAACCTTATTCCCCTTATCATCTACCTGGGCACTGTGGACGGCTTGCTTCCAATCATAGAGTCATAGGGTCAATAGATTCTTACAGCGTGGAAACAGGCCCTTCGGCCCAACTTACCCACACCGGCCAACATGTCCCATCTACACTAGTCCCACCTGCCTGCGTTTGGTCCATATCCCTCTAAACCTGTCCTATCCATGCACATAGAAACATAGAAAATTGGTGCAGGAGGCGGCCATTCGGCCCTTCGTCCCTTGACACCACTAGCCCCTAGAGCTATATCTAACTCTCTCTTAAATCCACCCAGTGACTTGGCCTCCACTGCCCTCTGTGGCAGGGAATTCCATAAATTCACAACCCTCTGGGTGAAAATGTTTTTTCTCACCTCAGTCTTAAGTGACCTCCCCTTTATTCTAAGACTGTGTGTGGCCCCTGGTTCTGGACTCGCCCAACATTGGGAATATTTTTCCTGCATCTAGCTTGTCCAGTCCTTTTATAATTGTATACGTTTCTATAAGATACCTGTCCAAATGTTTCTTAAATGTTGCAATAGTCCCAATAGACAATAGACAATAGGTGCAGGAGTAGAGGCCATTTGACCCTTCGAGCCAGCAGTGCCATTCAATGTGATCATGGCTGATCATCCCCACTCAGTACCCCGTTCCAGCCTTCTCCCCAAATCCCCTGACTCAACTACCTCCTCTGGCAGCTCGTTCCATATCCCCACCCCTCAGATTCTTTAACTCTTTATCCCAAACCCCCCCCCCTCTCACCTTAAACCTCTGTCCTCTGGTCCTCGATTCCCCCTATTCTGGGCAAGAAACTCTGAGTCGATCTACTCCTCTCTCTCACGATTCTGTACACCCACAAGATCTATTCCTGTTGTTTTTGCGGCAGAGATGAAATTGAAAACCAGGGTCCCTCATCACTGCTCTTGACCCTTGACCTTTACACACACACGGTGTGAGCAAGGGGATAATGGCAGCTCAAATCGAGGGAGGGGAGGAGCTGGCAGCAGGAAGATCCAGTTTCAGTCTCCCCACCCGATTTCAGCAGGAGCATCCCCGAGCAATCACACTGAATACAATGGCCTGTTTGTTACAGATACCCAATGTAACTACTCACACTGAGCCTCGAGCATGTAGGGATTTGCAGAGAGCGAGAGACGGGATACGATAAAATACGATACGAAAAATGTTCCCAATGTTGGGCGAGTCCAGAACCAGGGGCCACACAGTCTTAGAATAAAGGGGAGGCCATTTAAGACTGAGGTGAGAAAAAAACTTTTTTCACCCAGAGAGTTGCGAATTTGTGGAATTCCCTGCCACAGAGGGCAGTGGAGGCCAAGTCACTGGATGGATTTAAGAGAGAG
Source organism: Amblyraja radiata (assembly GCF_010909765.2). NCBI lineage: Eukaryota > Metazoa > Chordata > Chondrichthyes > Rajiformes > Rajidae > Amblyraja > Amblyraja radiata. The sequence continues at coordinate 2,543,423 of NC_046001.1, forward strand.
TTAGATAGAGCTCTAGGGGCTAGTGGAGTTAAGGGATATGAGGAGAAGGCAGGCACGGGTTATTGATAGGGGGCGATCAGCCATGATCACAATGAATGGCAGAGCTGGCTCGAAGGGCCGAATGGCCTCCTCCTGCACCTATTTTCTATGTTTCTATGTTTCTAAGAAACAATGGGACTTTCTTTATCTCAGGAGGGAAATTGATCTGCCCAACAGTCACAAAAACACAAGATACCTGTACATGAAACATGAAATTAAAGTGGCCCCCCCCCCCCCCACGCCAGATCCCCCTTAGTTCTCCCCGTCTCTCTGCCCCCCATGCCAGCTATATATATATATGCAGTATATCTGTAGATATGCCTGATTGAAACTTACTGAATAGTGAAAGGCCTGGATAGAGTGGCTGTGGGGAGGATGTTTCCACTAGTGGGAGAGTCTAGAACTAGAGGGCACAGCTTCAGAATTAAAGGACGTTCCTTTAGGAAGGAGATGAGGAGGAATTTCTTTAGTGGGTGGTGAATCTGTGGAATTCATTGCCACGGAAGGCTGTGGAGGCCAAGTCAATGGATATTTTGAAGGCAGAGATCGACAGATTCTTGGTTAGCACGGGTGTCAGGGGTTATGGGGAGAAGGCAGGAGAATGGGGTTGAGAGGGAGAGATAGATCAGCCATGATTGAATGGCGGAGTAGACTTGATGGGCCGAATTCTGCTCCTATTACTTATGACCTTATCAAACGCCACCCGTTCCTTCTCTCCAGAGATGCTGCCTGTCCTGCTGAGTTACTCCAGCATGTCGTGTCTATGTTCTGTGCAGACCAGCATCAGCAACATAAAGTCAGCGGCAACAGATAACCAGTCTGCATAAACACGTGGTACTCCAACTGCAACTGCTCGGACAGGAAGGCTCTGCAGAGGGAAGTGAGGGGAGCAGAGAGGATCATTGGCGTCTCCCTACCCTCGGTACAAGAACTGTTCCAGAGCCGCTGTCTGAAAAAAGCTCAGAGAATAGCTAAGGACAAACTGCACCCCCTCCACACACACACCTGGATCTCCTGCCATCAGGCAAGAGATACCGTAGCATCAAAGCCCGGACTACCAGACTGCTAAACAGCTTCCTGCCACAGGCTGTGAGGCTGCTAAACACTCACTCCACCTGCTTCTGCTGCTTTTGCACTGACAATTTAATAACTCTGGCACTGGCCACTCAAATCAGCTGCCCTGGACATTTTAATGATTGGTTTTACTGTTGCTGTTTTACCTGCTTTTAACTATTTATACTGTTTCATCAGGGACTGGATTGTTTTTATTGTTATTATGTGTGAAATGTTTTAAGTTTCATGTGCGATGCTCCGGTATTCCCTGGGAAACGTCTTCTCATTTTGCACTGTACAACTGTTGCTTTGCAAGATGACAATAAAGGTTGATTTGATTGTCTGCTCCATCGCCAACTCTGGTAAGCACAGTGGTTGCATTTTTTCCCGGCTGCCTTTCATTGTGAGCTAAATCCCACAAAAAGTCCGAGAGGTCACGATTCAGCATGGGTCACGATTTGTTGAAACTGCACCTTTGTTTCATGGCTTAGCTAGTCAACCGGGTGGTAGGTTTACACGCGGGGGCGGCAAAATGCCTAAGTGTCTGCGTTTTTACTGACTGCAGTTTTTACTTTAAAAAAAGATGATTAATCCCAGCAGATCACCTCTCCCCTGCAAACTCAGACAGTAACCAGAGCTGAGTTGCACTTAGCCTGACATTTGCCATAGGTGGAATCTATTACTATGGCAACAGGGCAGTTAAAAATATTAATAAGACTGCCTGCCAGTAGATTCGTGAAAAGGATATCGCATTTAACAGTTTTCCAAAGTTGTAACTAACACTGGATTATGGTGGACACAAAATGCTGAAGGAGTAACTCAACGGGACAGGCAGCATAGGTGACGTTTCCTATTCCTCCTCTCCAGAGATGCTGCCCGTCAAGTTCAAGTTCAAGTGAGTTAACTGTCATGTGTCCCTGTATAGGACAATGAAATTCTTGCTTTACTTAAGCACACTGAACATAGTAGGCATTTACTACAAAACAGATCAGTGTGTCCATATACCATGATATAAATATATACACACATGAATAAATAAACTGATAAAGTGCAAATAACAGATAATGGGCTATTAATGTTCAGAGTTTTGTCCGAGCTAGGTTTAATAGCCTGATGGCTGTGGGGAAGTAGCTATTCCTGAACCTGGTTGTTGCAGTCTTCAGGCTCCTGTACCTTCTACCTGAAGGTAGCGGGGAGATGAGTTACTCCAGCATATTTGCTTTAAACCGGCACCGCACCTCCAGACTCAGGAACAGCTTCATTCCCAGAGCTATAGCTGCTCTGAACCGGCCCTGTTGAGTGCCCCCCCCACCCCCACGGACTGTCTCCCTCGGATGGTCACATCGCACAGACACATCTGCACTTTAGTCTGCTTTGACTATTTTACTGTTGTAATGTTCTTTGTACAAACCATGTTCTCGGGGTATCTAAATCTAAACCTAAATTTTATTAGTTACTTAAGTTATGATGTCGGATGGAAGCTGCATACCCAAATCTCGTTGCACTTATGTGCAATGACAATAATATATATTATTATTATTATTATTATTATTATTATTATTATTATTATTATTATTATTATTATTATTATTATTATTATTATTCCTGCACTATAGATAATGATGGATAGGTTGATGTGGTTCTTTTGAATTTTGATTAGGTGCCACCCAAGAGATTATTGAACCAAATTAGAGCATGCAATGGCGGGCGTTTTATCTTAGAAACATAGACAATAGGTGCAGGAGTAGGCCATTCGGCCCTTCGAGCCTGCACCGCCATTCAATATGATCATGGCTGATCATCCAACTCAGTATCCTGTACCTGCCTTCTCTCCATACCCCCTGATACCTTTAGCCACAAGGGCCACATCTAACTCCCTCTTAAATATGGCCAATGAACTGTGGCCTCAACTACCTTCTGCGGCAGAGAATTCCACAGATTCACCACTCTCTGTGTGAAAAATGTTTTCCTCATCTCGGTCCTAAAAGATTTCCCCCTTATCCTTAAACTGTGACCCCTTGTTCTGGACCTCCCCAACATCGGGAATAATCTTCCTGCATCTAGCCTGTCCAACCCCTTAAGAATTTTGTAAGTTTCTATAAGATCCCCCCTCAATCTTCTAAATTCTAGCGAGTACAAGCCGAGTCTATCCAGTCTTTCTTCATTTGAAAGTCCTGCCATCCCAGGAATCAGTCTGGTGAACCTTCTCTGTACTCCCTCTATGGCAAGAATGTCCTTCGGGACGAAACGTTGCCTATTTCCTTCGCACCATAGACGCTGAGTTTCTCCAGCTCTTTTTTCTACCGTCTCTATTGTCTATTGTCTACTGTCTAGTGTCTATTGGCTATCACTGGCACTGCGGTGCATTTGGGACTGGATGAACTGCAGAGCTAATCCGGTCACGGAGGGGTTAACTTGGTCGTTTGCACTTTCAGTTCAAAAGGCACATTTCGCAATGCTGAGAATGAGCAATTGCGATCAGACTCGGTGCAGTGTGATTACATTGACACAGACTTGTAAATCCATTTCTCCAACACAGCAGAGATCCTCGATAAGAAATCAGGAAAGGGGGGGGGGGGTCGTCTGCTGTGTTTTTTTTCTCTCACACACACACACACACACACATCCTGCTGATGTCAGAGGGGTTGCTCCTCGCTAGCTTTGGAGGTGTGTCCTGCCTTCATTAGCTCTGGGTGCAGCGAGCAACACAAACAGAAAAAATCAGTTTGCAGGCTGGCCAGTTCGTTCTGTTCTTTTTGTTAAAGTCCACCACTTTGACACTTGCTGACGGAAGCTCCTTCACAGCCAAGGGCCGATTTATTTTCCGGGTAAGAGCAAAATATGACAGTCTCTGTGTGGTCTCCCCCCCCCCCCCCCCCCCCTTCCCTTCCCAAACCCCGGGGGAAATGGGAACTTAAAGTGTCTCCACTGAAACTGATCACAGAGTGTTCTGAGCTGCAGCCTTAACCGTGCGAGTTCCGAAACTGCTCAGTGCAGGCCATACATGATCTTGTGTTTCAATGTCTCATCCCTTCATTTTTAAGAGCCAGAAATCCCACACCCCTTGCCCTTTCTTAATAGTTGATACCTGTCCCACGTTCTGAATTATTAACTCACAGCTACAGACTTTACTGTGACAATGTCCGTGTTAAATATTAATTTCTGATGTTCCAGTGTTTGTTGTGTTGTGTTGTGTTTGCCACGACTAATTGTTCCCATGAGCTGACCAAGGATATTGATGTGGTGGGGAAGAAACTGCAGATGCTGGTTTAAACCGAAGGTGGACAGACACTAAATGCTGGAGTAACTCATCAGTCTGAAGAAGGGTCACCCATTCCTTCGTTTCAAAGATGCTGCCTGTCCCGCCGAGTTACTCCAGCAGTTTGTGCCTATCTTCGATTTAAACCAGCATCTGCAGTTCCATCCGACACACTGAATGATTCCTACTTGGTGTAAGTGATTTAATCACGGGGTCTTGCTTTCTGGTTCACCAGCTGGGAGTGCTAACTAGCCACAATCTCAGCAGAATGCACAAGCTACCTGGAGATGGCTACCTGCATTCTTGCTATTGAGGGATTGCAGCAAGGTTAATTCCCGGGATGGCGGGACTGTCATATGCTGAGAGAATGGAGCGGCTGGGCTTGTACACTCTGGAGTTTAGAAGGATGAGAGGATATTTCATTGAAACATACAAGATTGTTAAGGGCTTGGACACGCTAGAGGCAGGAAACATGTTCCCGATGTTGGGGGAGTCCAGAACCAGGGGCCACACAGTGTAAGAATAAGGAGTAAGCCATTCAGAATGGAGACGAGGAAACACTTTTTCTCACAGAGATAAGAGTGGTGAGTCTGTGGAATTCTCTGCCTCAGAGGGCGGTGGAGGCAGGTTCTCTGGATGCTTTCAAGAGAGAGCTAGATAGGGCTCTTAAAAATAGCGAAGTCAGGGGTCAGCGGATATGGGGAGAAGGCAGGAACGGGGTACTGATTGGGGATGATCAGTCATGATCACATTGAATGGCGGTGCTGGCTCGAAGGGCCAAATGGCCTACTCCTGCACCTATTGTCTATTGTCTATTGAGATTCAGCCATCCCTGTCTCTGGTAACAATGTCTGACCCACAGGTCTTTGGAGAGGGCAGCATTCAGCACAGGAGGTGTGGTCGCAGTGTGGAAGTAATGGTTTGCTTTCTGAAGAAGGGTCTCGACCCAAAACGTCGCCCATTCCTTCTCTCCAGAGATGCTGCCTGACCCGCTGAGTTGCTCCAGCTTTTTGTGTCTATCTTTGCTTTGCTTTCATGGTCTGGTAACATACTGGTGTGCGGCTCACTAGTCCCGATCCACGCCCAAGGGGCAAATGCTGATGTCAGGGATCTCTCTGCCAACTGCATGAAGCTGGCATGTAACCTGTGGTGCAGCGGGTAGAGTCGCTGCCTCACAGCGCCAGAGACCCGGGTTCCATCCCGACTACGGGCGCTGTCCGTACGGAGTTTGTACCTTCTCCCCGTGACCGTGTGGGTTTTCTCCGGGTGCTCCAGTTTCCTCCCACACTCCAAAGACGTGCAGGTTTGTAGGTTAATTGGTTTGGACACAATTGTAAATTGTCCCTAGTGTGTGTGTGTGTGTGTGTGTAGGATAGTGTTAGCGTGCGGGGTGATCGATGGTCGGCATGGACCCGGTGGGCCGAAGGGCCTGTTTCTGTGCTGTATCTCTAAACTAAAGTAAACATGTACCGAGGGATCACAAAGCTGACGGATGGCCCGAAACATAATCCGAGCTGAACAGTGAAAGGCTGAACTATGCCGGGGATTGAAAGCAAAGTCAAATCCTGTAATTAAATTATGTTAAGCAGATAATTACTCGATGAACACAGTGAATTATGCGTTGGAGATTACAGAATCCCGTGTCTGCTGACATTGATACACAGCGGAACACAGAATCAGACACAAAAAAAGAGCTGGCTTAACTCAGCGGGACAGGCAGCATCCCTGGAAATGCAAGGCGTGGGTGATGTTTGGGGTCGAGACCCTTGCTCTGAGAGTCCATGCAGGGGAGAGGGAAAATAGAGGTATTAAACGGAATGAATAGATGAAAGGTTTGCACACACCACGTTGCTGTTGTATAAGACGTTGGTGAGGCCGCATTTAGAATATTGTGTTCAGTTCTGGGCACCGTGTTAGAGGAAAGATGTTGTCAAGCTGGAAAGGGTTCGGAGAAGATTTACGAGGATGTTGCCAGGACTAGAGGGTGTGAGCTACAGGGAGAGGTTGAGCAGGCTGGGTCTCCATTCCATGGAGCGCAGGAGGATGAGGGGTGATCTTATTGAGGTGTCTACAAAATCATGAGAGGAATAGATCGGGTAGATGCACAGAGTCTCTTGCCCAGGGTAGGGGAATCGAGGACCAGAGGACATAGGTTTAAGGTGAAGGGGGAAAGGAATTTTCACACAAAGGGCGGTGGGTGTAAGGAATGAGCTGCCGGAGGAGGTAATAGAGGCAGGGACTATCCCAACATTTCTCAAACAGTTAGACAGGTATATGGTTAGGACAGGTTTGGTTGGATCTGGAGCAAACGCAGGCAGGTGGGACTAGTGTAACATAGAAACATAAGAAATGGGTGCAGGAGGAGGCCATTCGGCCCTTCGAGCCTGCACCATCCGCCATTCATTGTGATCGTGGCTGATCGTCCCCAATCAATAACCCGTGCCTGCCTTCTCCCCAACATGGGACATGTTGGTCGGTGTGGGCAAGTTGGGCTGAAGGGCCTGCTTCCACACTGTATTGCTATCACTGCATTACTGGCACCGACACAAAGTTACAAACGTTCTTCCGCTGATGCTGCTGGACTAGTTGTGTTCTTCCAGCATTTCTGTTTTTTTTTTGTTTCAACCAAACCATGGACTTGGTTTGAATGAGTGAGGTATTCGGCCATTCGAAGGGCCGAATGGCCTCCTCGTGCACCTATTTTCTATGTTTCTGTTTACTGCAGCACTGCAAGTGGTGCAGATCCGAGGCCACTGCTAATGGAGCGTATGCAAATCAGCGGGGTCACAACCATTACCACGGGACGACAGATGGCACAATGGGCTAAGTGTTCGGCTGGCGACCGGAAGGTAGCCGGTTCGAATCCCGCTTGGAGTGCATACTGTCGTTGTGTCCTTGGGCAAGACACTTCACCCACCTTTGCCTGTGTGTGAATGTGTGTGAGTGATTGGTGGTGGTCGGAGGGGCCGTAGGCGCAGATTGGCAGCCACGCTTCCGTCAGTCTGCCCCAGGGCAGCTGTGGCTACAGAAGTAGCTTACCACCACCGAGTGTGACTGAGGAGTGAATGAATAATGCGATGTAAAGCGCCTTGAGTATTAGAAAGGCGCTATGTAAATCCCATCCATTATTATTATTATTACTCATTTGCTCTCTGCTCCGACCCTGCATTCCCATCATTTGTTTTTACTGGAGGAGTTTTGCCTGTTGACTGTACTTTGCTACGAAGGAGAAGGCGGGCGGACACAGCATAAAGAAGTGCAATGGGATGATGTTTTATTACTGAATTGCTTTACTCAGGGCTTGACTAATGCTCGTAAATGAGGTGTTAGAACCTCATCCTCGAGAAGCCAGAAGACTTTGATTTAGTTTAGTTTGGAGATAAAACCCGGAAACAGGCCCTTCGGCCCAGCGAGTCCATGCCGACCAGCGATCCCTGCACACTAACACTATCCTACACACACTGGGGACAATTTACAATCGTTGCCAAACCTATAAACCTGTACGTCTTTGGAGTGTGGGAGGAAACCGGAGCACCCGGAGGGAAAACCCACGCAGGGGGAACGTGCAAACTCCGTACAGACAGCACCCGTGGTCGGGATCGAACCTGGTCACTGGCGCTGTGAGGCAGCAACTCTGCGGCCACTGCATTGGGGAGAGAACGGTGCAGTTGGCAGGGGGGCATGGATCGGGTGGGCTGGGCGGGAAGGTCCTTGCATTCTCACCTCCGGAAGGTGGCGACTCTGTGCGTACTGCCCCGGAAGAGGTCGGATTGCAATGTACGGCAGAATTTGACTGCGCAGGGGACGAAAACAATCTTTCCGCTGAATCTCGGCACACGTGGCACCAATACACCAAAAAGTGCAGAGCAAACAAGTTTGACTAAAATGCAAAGTTGCAATCATCTGGCAGCCGACAAAGGTGAAGGTGCGGAGATGTACAGAGCCGCCTTGCCTTAAATTCATATTAACATCAAAGGGCTTAAAACCACATCCATGCACCTGCTGCTGTAAACATCACTGAAGGGTGGAATCTCAGTAGGTGCCTCGGTTTTGTGACAATAGACTACACTCAAATAAACTAAACTGAACTAAACTCAACGAGTATAGACACAAAAAGCTGGAGTAACTCAGCGGGACAGGCAGCATCTCTGGGGAGAAGGAATGGGTGAGGTTTTGGGTCGAGACCCATCTTCAGACTGCTTATTGATAAAGGGAACGAGAGATATAGACGGTGATGTGGAGAGATAAAGAACAACGAATGAAAGATATGCAAAAAAGTAACGATGATGAAGGAAACAGGCCATTGTTAGCTGTTTGTTGGGTGAGAACGAGAAGCTGGTGCGACTTGGGTGGGGGAGGGATAGAGGGTGAGAGGGAATGCCGGGGCTACTTGAAGTGAGAGAAATCAATATTCATACCACTGGGGTGTAAGCTGCCCGAGCGAAATATGAGATGCTGTTCCTCCAATTTGCATTTAGCCTCACTCTGACAATGGAGGAGACCGAGGACAGAAAGGTCAGTGTGGGAATGGGAAGGAGAATTAAAGTGTTTAGCAACCGGGAGATCAGGTTGGTTCAGGTGGGCTGAGCGAATGTGTTCCGTGAAACGATCGCCCAGTCTGCGTTTGGTCTCGCCCGCCGATGTATAAGAGTCCACATCTTGAACAACGGACACAGTAGATGAGGTTGGAGGAGGTGCAAGTGAATCTCGGCCTAACCTGAAAGGACTGTCGGGGTCTCTGATCTAAACATTGAACCACTGACTGAGCCCAGTCCCAGCAGCTACGAGGGGAATGTAAAGAGACAAGGCATGAGTAGGCGCGTCCTACCCTCTCCTCCCTATCCCCGCCTGCTCCTCCAACCCGTCCATTGCAGCCTCTCGCTCGCACTGCCTCAGGCTTGTAGTCCAACCCCGCCCTTCACCCACTCGCAGCAGACACGTTGAGCCTCACATTCCTCAACCACGGGCCTTTGATCTTGCATCTTGTCTATTCATCGTGGCAAGTTCAATCGCCTCTCTCATGTTCCCCACTCGCGGCATGAAATATGGTCAGAGAGTCGAGCGAATGAAGAACGACGGCCAAGCTTAGAGGCGCGTCACGAGGGGAGGCTCGGAGATTATAGGACGGAATAAACTGCTCTTTAAAGGCAGGGCCGAGGGTTCAATTTAAACTTTTTTTTTTTTTATTTTAATTTTATTAGAAGCAATTGTACAGAGATAAAACATTCGGCATCTAAAATTATACAATGATCGTACGGCTTCATTTTTAACCTTATAACCTGAACTATGAAAATGGAAAAAGAAAAGAAAGAGAAAACAAGAAAGAAAAAAGTAGAAAGTAAAAAGATCGATTGAAGAAGAAGAAGAAAAGAGAATCCCCCTAAACTACCAAAGTAGTGTGGCAGAACGATATAGAAATAAGAAAAAAGACAGAGAAAAGTGGAGATATACCTTGCCCCTCGTTCCCCCCCCCCCATGCCCTCTCCTCCCCCCCAACCACGCCCGCCTCACCCAACCCAGCATTGAATTTAAATTTAAATTTGTGTTGCATCATGCTATTGTTGTAAGAATTCGGTGAAGGGTGTCCATGTCTTAAGAAATTGATCCGTTTTTCCCGCCAAGACAAGCCTAATGTTTTCCAAATGTAGGGTCTCGGACATGTTTGCGATCCACATCTTCAGATTCAGATTCAAACTTTAATAGTCATTGACAGAGACAATGAAATGCAGTTAGCATCTCCCTAGAAGAGCGAACATAGAGTATGAGCAATAAATAAATATATTTACATGCATACAGTCATAGTAGCGCAATTATTTTATTTTTTATTAATTACTCCCAGCAACGGAGAGACCTGTAGCGCCTCCCAGATGGTAGGAGGGTAAACAGACTGTGGTTGGGGTCCTCACATATGCATCGTGGCAAGTTCAATCGCCTCTCTCATGTTCCCGACTCGCGGCATGAAATATGGTCAGAGCCGAGCGATTGAAGGATGACGGCCTAGCTTTGAGGCCATGGCGCTCGGAGATTATAGGACGGAATAAACTGCTCTTTAAAGGCAGGGCCGAAGGTGCAATTTAAACTTGAGTGACTTCAATTACTTTGTCTCAGATGGTGAGATGCACCAAGTCCCTGGAGCCAAACACCACATGAAAGGTCACCAAAGTACAGATGAAAGAGCCATGTAGGTCGTGTTTCGTCAGAAGCCACTGACCAGAATTAGAACGACTCTTGACTTCTCATCAGGAGTTCCCATGCATCTGGGTGCCAAGGTGCCATTTATCATGCCGTCCTCTGGATACGCCCCAGTAGCGAGGAGGGAGGGGGGAGGTTTAACCCCACGGGAGACTTGAGGTGTCGGGAGGAACTTCAGACGCTGGTCTACGCCGAGGATAGACACAAAAAGCCGGAGTAACTCAGCGGGACAGGCAGCATCTCTGGAGAGAAGGAATGGGTAGGTGACGTTTCGGCACTGAAGAAGGGTCTCGACCCAAAACGTCACCCATTCCTTCTCTCCAGGGACGCTGCCGGGGGGGGGGGGGAGATTGCAACCTTCACGTGGTTCGGCAACTTGAGCGCCCTGGAGAGGAAAAGACTGCAAAAAGTAGTAAACACTGCCCAGTCCATCATCGGCTCTGACCTCCCTTCCATCGAGGGGATTTATCGCAGTCGCTGCCTCAAAAAGGCTGGCAGTATCATCAAGGACCCACACCATCCTGGCCACACACTCATCTCCCTGCTACCTTCAGGTAGAAGGTACAGGAGCCTGAAGACTGCAACGACCAGGTTCAGGAATAGCTACTTCCCCACAGCCATCAGGCTATTAAACCTGGCTCGGACAAAACTCTGAACATTAATAACCCATTATCTGTTATTTGCACTTTAACAGTTTATTTATTCATGTGTTTTGTAGTCAGTGCCTATTATGTTCTGTTGTGCTGAAGCAAAGCAAGAATTTCATTGTCCTATCAGGGACACATGACAATGAACTTGAACTTGAACTTGGTCCGCCCTGTTTGGACAAATGCAATCAACCCGGCGTTGCACAATCAAATAAGATCAAATAGAACAAGTTGTCCTTCAACTTTAGGCAGTGCACGCCATATGCAAGAAGAAGAACAGAGATGCTGCCTGACCTGCTGAGTTACTCCAGCATTTTGTGTCTATCTTCAGCAACTTTACAGGGTGGATTGCAGAGGGATTTCTGCGTTGGATATTGCTTGTCGCACTGTACACGGAGACTTATCCCCCCCCCCCAGCGACCTCATCGCTGTTTAAGCCCCACTCAGATGGTCTGGTCATCCTCACGCCACTGTTTGTGGAGACGGCAGCGATGGTCGCCGACTTTCCCGCTCCCAAATATACGGGTCAAACGGTCAAAATACGGGAGAAATTCCCGACGGCGATTCGTTGACCGACTGGGCCGTGGCTGGGTGAATGATGAGTTGGGCCCGGGTGCTGGACTGCACGCAAAGCCCAGCCGGCGGGGCCAGCTGTGAGGAGTTTTGGCCCGGGGGGCCCGCCCGCACAGTCCGGCGCCCCGTCCAACTCATGAACCGATGATCGGCCACGAGAAGGGGGGGGGAGGTGGTGGTGGTGTCGGCGGTAAGCGAAGGTCCGAAGGTTCGGACAGCTGGCCGGGCTGCCGACCGACCGACGGGGCCACGGGCGAGGGGCTGGTGCTGCACTCCATGGGCTGCACTACGTCGGGACAGGTGAGGCAGGGCCGGATGACCCGACAGTCCCCTCGACCCGAGTAGCAGCCGTCAAATATGGGACAAATACGGGCAGTCCCGTACGGGACAAACCAATTTAGCCCAATATACGGGATGTCCCGGCTAATACGGGACAGATGGCAACCCTACCTATCGCCACCGTACTACTATTGCACCAGCGTGTTGGCCCAGAGTTTTGTATTCAGAAATGGGATTTAAGCCCACAGCCTGTGACGAGCGTTCGTGAAGGGAAATCCCAACACTCAAAATACATTCTGGCGTAGACCTATGTTTGTCATGATGTTGATGTTACTAAGAGGAAGCAGATGACACAAGGATATCATTGTATCTGGGATTACAAATATATGCAGGACATCTTCCTGAAACCAGTCGGACTACGATTACAAAATTGCAAGCAATAGTCCCGCCTTACGGCGAAAGCAGCACCGGAGACCCGGGTTCGATCCCGACCACGGGTGCTGTCTGTACGGAGTTTGTACGTTTGTACGTTCCCCCCGTGACCCGCGTGGGTTTTCTCCGAGATCTCCGGTTTCCTCCCACACTCTGGAGACGTGCGGGGTTGTGGGCTAATTGGGTAAGAAGGAACTGCAGGTGCTGGAAAATCGAAGGTAGACAAAAAGTGCTGGAGAAACTCAGCGGGTGCAGCAGCATCTATGGAGCGAAGGAAATAGGCAACGTTTCGGGACGAAACGTTGCCTATTTCCTTCGCTCCATAGATGCTGCTGCACCCGCTGAGTTTCTCCAGCATTCTTGTCTACCTTAGGTTAATTGGCTTGGTCAATGTAAAATGTGTATGTCGGATAGGGTTAGTGTGCGGGGATCGCTGGTCAGTGCGGACCCAGTGGGCCGAAGGGCCTGTTTCCGTGCTGTGTCAGTCACCTGGACTGTGGATGCAAACTTCACCCCCACAGAATCTCTGCCCTTGTAATAATAAGTGCCCCAGAGTGCGGGCTGACTGGAGTTAGTGCAAGACTAGGCTCTGAGATAACAAACACACCACCCCTTCCCTCATGAGAGACACAAAACGCTGGAGTAACTCAGCGGGACAGGCAGCATCTCTGGAGAGAAGGAACGGGTGACGTTTCGAGTCGAGACCCTTCTTCAGAGTGACAGTCAGGGGAGAGGGGAACAAGAGATAAGTAACAAATCAAAACTAGTAGCAATAAGAGGGTGTACAGAGAAGGGAGTACAGGGAGTACTGCCATAGAGGGAGTACAGAGAAGGTTCTCCAGACTGATTCCTGGGATGGCAGGACTTTCATATGAAGAAAGATTGGATAGACTCGGCTTGTACTCGCTAGAATTTAGAAGATTGAGGGGGGATCTTATAGAAACTTACAAAATTCTTAAGGGGTTGGACAGGCTAGATGCAGGAAGATTGTTCCCGATGTTGGGGAAATCCCGAACAAGGGGTCACAGTTTAAGGATAAGGGGGAAATCTTTTAGGACCGAGATGAGAAAAACATTTTTCACACAGAGAGTGGTGAATCTGTGGAATTCTCTGCCACTGAAGGTAGTTGAGGCCACAGTTCATTGGCTATATTTAAGAGGGAGTTAGATGTGGCCCTTGTGGCTAAAGGGATCAGGGGGTTTGGAGAGAAGGCAGGTACAGGATACTGAGTTGGATGATCAGCCATGATCATATTGAATGGCGGTGCAGGCTCGAAGGGCCAAATGGCCTACTCCTGCACCTATTTTCTATGTTTCTGTGTTTCTAACCAAAGAGGCATAGGGGCAGTGGCTCTACCGCCACTGTTTAGTTTAGTTTAGAGATACAGCGCGGAAACAGGCCCTTCGGCCCACCGAGTCCGCACCGACCAGCGATCCCCGCTCACTAACACTATCCTACACACACTGGGGACAATTTACACTTATACCAAGACAATGAACCTACACACCTGTACGTCTTTGGAGTGTGGGAGGAAACCGAAGATCCCGTAGAAAACCCACGCGGTCACGGTGGGGGGGGGGAATGTACAAACTCCGTACCGACAGCACCCGTAGTCAGGATGGAACCCGGGTCTCTGAGGCATCAACTCTACCGCTGCGCCACCGTGACAGCCCCATGTTATATTCACGTTTCAATTTGCAAAAGACAACTGCCATTCAGAATCAAGGACCCAACAAGGAGCTCTGAAGCTTGGGAGCATTTACTGGGAATGAAGTTGTCAAAATGACTCAATGTCGCTGCAGGAGGTGACTGGTGTTGCTTGCATGGCACTGAAGGTAGATTTACTGCCAGGGTATTTATCACTGTGAGACTTGTGCAGTTTCGAGAGGTTCTGTTGTGTGACCTGTGGAATTGTGTGTTGGCAGCCGCGTGTAAATAACGTGTGCGTGAAGAGGAGACAGACGCAAAACGCCGGATGGAACCCGGGTCTCCGGCGCTGCAAGCGCTGTAAGGCAGCAACTCTGCGGACCAAAATGACCCCATTATTCCCAAATGTTTGAGGAAACAGAGCCTTTTATTATTTACATATGGATTATTTGCATTTTAGTTAATTTTATTGGTACAGTGAGAAGTATTGTTGCGTGCTAACCAGTCAGCGGAAAGACAATACATGATTACAATCGAGCCGTCCACAGTGTACAGATACATGATAAAGGGAATAGCGTGAATAATGTTTACTGCAAGGTAAAGCCAGCAAAGTCCGATCAAAGATAGTCCGAGGGTCTCCAATGAGGTAGATAGTAGTTCAGCGCCGCTCTCTGGTTGTGGTAGGATGATTCAATCACCTGATAACAGCTGGGAAGAAACTGTCCCTGAATCTGAAGGTGCGTGTGTGCGTTCGTTTTCACACTTCTGTACCTCTTGCCCGATGGGAGAGGGGAGAAGAGGGAGTGACCGGGGGTGAGACTGGTCCGTGATGATGCTGCTGGCCTTGCCGAGGCAGCGTGAGGTGTAGATGGAGTCAATGGAAGGGAGGTCGGTTTGTGTGTGACGGTCTGGGCTGCAACTGTCCACAACTCTCTGCGATTTCTTGCGGTCCAGGACGGAGCTGTTTCCAAACCGTGCAGTGATGCATCTCGATAAAATGCTTTCCGCGGCGCATCTGTAGAAGTTGGGGAGAGTTGCTGGGGGAGTGAGTTGATGGTTGTGGAGCTGCTTGAGTAGTTGGAGCTGAACACATCAAAGTCGGTGGACAGTGTCTCATCACGCTCCTGCCGAGCCTTGTCAATGGCGCAAATGCGTTGGCGTGTCAGGAAATGAGTCATTCACTGCAGAATATCCAGTCTACAATATGCTCGCAGCAGCCGGTTTGGTAAAGCTTTGATCCATGATAGAATGTTGATTTAGTGTTGGTATTGTCAGGGAATGTCACATAGGCTTTTAGTTTAGTTTAGTTTCGAGAAACAGGCCCTTCGGCCCACCGAGTCCGCGCCGACCAGCGATCCCCGCATGCTAGCACTATCCTACACACACTAGGGACAATTTACAATTTTTACAAAAGCCAATTAACCAACAAACCTGTACCTGTCTTTGGAGTGTGGGGGGGACATAGGGGCACCCGCGGAAAACCCACGCAGGTCACGGGGAGAACGTGCAAACTCCGTACAGACAGCACCCGTAATTGGGATCGAACCCGGGTCTCTGGCGCTGTGAGGCAGCAACTCTACCGAGCCGCCCCCTTTGCAGATTTGAAGTCTGAAAACAGAGGCTGAATTCCCCTTCTATTAGCGCATAGTTTTGAATCTTTAAATGTGACCATCGGACGAAAATAATGACAGGAGGATTGAACAAACTGGGAGTGTGCAGAAGTTCATATTCCCCGTAATTTAACCACTGCCACAACAAGTGTACACTCTCCACAACTTCCCTCATCAAAGCCTTCGCCATGATTCAGAAAGCTGCAAGTAACTCTGTGTATGTTCACCCTGAGACACACTACTTGTTACCCCCTCAACTGACTCTGACTCAACGCAGACCCTGTACACAGTCATAGAGTGATACAGTGTGGAAACAGGCCCTTCGGCCCAACTTGCCCACACCGGCCAACATGTCCCAGCTACACTAGTCCCACATGCCTGCGTTTGGTCCATATCCCTCCAAACCTGTCCTATAACCATATAACCATATAACAATTACAGCACGGAAACAGGCCATCTCGGCCCTTCTAGTCCGTGCCGAACACTTACTCTCCCCTAGTCCCATCTACCTGCACTCAGACCATAATCCTCCATAC
This sequence comes from Amblyraja radiata, assembly GCF_010909765.2. Taxonomy (NCBI): domain Eukaryota; kingdom Metazoa; phylum Chordata; class Chondrichthyes; order Rajiformes; family Rajidae; genus Amblyraja; species Amblyraja radiata. The sequence goes on from NC_046001.1 coordinate 2,559,690, forward strand.
CTTTCCCGTCCATATACCTATCCAATTTATTTTTAAATGATAAAATCGAACCTGCCTCCACCACTTCCACTGGAAGCTCATTCCACACAGCTACCACTCTCTGAGTAAAGAAGTTCCCCCTCATGTTACAGGCAGACTTGACTCAGAACTGCTGTAGTTTTGGGAGCAACAGCAGCAGGAGTTTAGCAAGAGATACGACTGATTGGCTCTAGCCCAAGTGGGAGGAGAGAAGTGAGTCAGTGCTGGGAAAACAGTTGAAAACTGAGGAATTTGGTTTTTAAATTGGTAAATCAGGCAATTTATCAGTCAATTTAAGCAAGACTGCTCTTAGCGAGCGGCAGTGAGTGAGCGGCCTTGTGAGGGAAGTGTGACTCTTCGGAGAGGAGACGAAAGAAGGAGATGTCAGGCAAGCTGATTCAGTGCGATGCTTGCAGTATGTGGGAGGTCAAGGACACCGCTGGTGCCTCTGGCTGCTACAAATGCGAGAAGTGCATCCAGGTAGAGCTCCTGAAGGGCCGTGTTGGGGAACTGGAGAAGCAAGTGGATGACCTCCGGTTCGTCGGAGAAACGGAGTCGTTCCTCGACAAGTCCTACAGTACGATTGTTACACCTAAGGTACTGGAAGAGAGAAGGTGGGAGACAGTGAGAACGGGAGGGAAGCATGGAATGCCAACGTCCCCGGGTGTTGTACCTCTTGTGAACAGGTTCACCCACTTAGAAGCTGTCGGGACAGAAGAGGTGTTTACACTGGGCGACGGACTGGCTTGTGATGCGAATAGGGCTGTTGAGCCCAAACCAAAAAGGCCTAAGGCAGGCAACGCCATTGTAGTGGGAGACTCCATTGTGAGAGGTACGGACAGGGGTTTCTGCGGCAACAGACGGGATGCGAGGATGGTGTGCTGCCTTCCTGGTGCCAGGATCCAGGATGTCACGGACAGAGTGCAGAAAATCCTCAAGGGCGAAGGTGAACATCCGGAAGTGGTAGTGCATGTCGGCACAAACGATGTCGGAAAGAAGGGGATGAATATTCTGCAGCGTGACTTTAGAGAGCTCGGAAAAATGCTGAAAAGCAGGACCTCCAGGGTTGTTATCTCCGGTGTGCTTCCAGTTCCTCGTGCTGGCGAGAGCAGGAACAGGGAGATACGGGACCTGAACGTGTGGCTGAGGAACTGGTGCACAGGGCAGGGATTTAGATTCTTAGATCACTGGGATCTGTTTTGGGGTAAGGGGGAACTGTACAAAAGGGACGGATTGCATCTTAACAGGTGTGGGACCAGCATTCTGGCAGGCAGGTTTGCCACTGCTACACGGGTGGTTTTAAACTGAATAAGGGGGGTGGGGTGTCGAATGGGATAGTGGAGGATGGAGTTAAAGGGAAAGGGTTTCTTAAATGTGTGAGCGTAGAGACAGAGGGGTGTAAAATGAGGGTAGAAGCAATAGGTAGCAAGGTGAAAAGTAAAAGTGGCAGGCAGACAAAACCAGGGCAAAAATCAAAAAGGGCCACTTTTCAACATAATTGTATAAGGGGTAAGAGTGTTGTAAAAACAAGCCTGAAGGCTTTGTGTCTCAATGCAAGGAGCATTCGTAATAAGGTGGATGAGTTGAATGTGCAGATAGCTATTAATGACTATGATATAGTTGGGATCACAGAGACATGGCTCCAGGGTGACCAAGGCTGGGAGCTGAACATCCAGGGATATTCAATATTCAGGAGGGATAGAGAGAAAGGAAAAGGAGGTGGGGTAGCGTTGCTGGTTAGAGAGGAGATTAACGCAATGGAAAGGAAGGACATTAGTTTGGAGGATGTGGAATCGGTATGGGTAGAGCTGCGAAACACTAAGGGGCAGAAAACGCTGGTGGGTGTTGTGTACAGGCCACCTAACAGTAGTAGTGAAGTTGGAGATGGTATCAAACAGGAAATTAGAAATGCGTGCGACAAAGGCAAAACCGTTATAATGGGTGACTTCAATCTACATATAGATTGGGTGAATCAAATTGGCAGGGGTGCTGAGGAAGAGGATTTCGTGGAATGTATGCGGGATAGTTATCTAAATCAACATGTAGAGGAACCAATGAGAGAGCAGGCTATTTTAGACTGGGTATTGAGTAATGAGGAAGGGTTAGTTAGCAGTCTTGTTGTACGTGCCCCCTTGGGCAAGAGTAACCATAATATGGTTGAGTTCTTCATTAGGATGGAGAGTGACATTGTTAATTCAGAAACAATGGTTCTGAACTTAAAGAAAGGTAACTTTGAGGGTATGAGACGTGAATTGGCCAAGATTGACTGGCAATTAATTCTAAAAGGGTTGATGGTGGATATGCAATGGAAGACATTTAAAGACTGCATGGATGAACTACAAAAATTATTCATCCCAGTTTGGCAAAAGAATAAATCAGGGAAGGTAGTGCATCCGTGGATAACAAGGGAAATCAGGGATAGTATCAAAGCGAAGGATGATGCGTACAAATTAGCCAGAAAAAGCAGCATACCGGAGGACTGGGAGAAATTCAGAGACCAGCAGAGGAGGACAAAGGGCTTAATTAGGAAAGGGAAAATAGATTATGAAAGAAAACTGACAGGGAACATAAAAACTGACTGCAAAAGTTTTTATAGATATGTGAAAAGAAAGAGATTAGTTAAAACAAATGTAGGTCCCTTGCAGTCAGAAACAGGTGAGTTGATCATGGGGAACAAGGATATGGCGGACCAATTGAATAACTACTTTGGTTCCGTCTTCACTAAGGAAGACATAAATAATCTGCCGGAAATAGCAGGGGACCGCGGGTCAAAGGAGTTGGAGGAATTGAGTGAAATCCAGGTTAGCCAGGAAGTGGTGTTGGGTAAATTGAATGGATTAAAGGCCGATAAATCCCCAGGGCCAGATAGGCTGCATCCCAGAGTACTTAAGGAAGTAGCTCCATAAATAGTGGATGCATTAGTAATAATCTTTCAAAACTCTTTAGATTCTGGAGTAGTTCCTGAGGATTGGCGGGTAGCAAACGTAACCCCACTTTTTAAGAAGGGAGGGAGAGAGAAAACGGGGAATTACAGACCAGTTAGTCTAACATCGGTAGTGGGGAAACTGCTAGAGTCAGTTATTAAAGATGGGATAGCAGCACATTTGGAAAGTGGTGAAATCATTGGACAAAGTCAGCATGGATTTACGAAAGGTAAATCATGTCTGACGAATCTTATAGAATTTTTCGAGGATGTAACTAGTAGCGTGGATAGGGGAGAACCAGTGGATGTGGTGTATCTGGACTTCCAGAAGGCTTTCGACAAGGTCCCACATAAGAGATTAGTATACAAACTCTTGTATACTAATTCTTGCACACGGCATTGGGGGTTCAGTATTGATGTGGATAGAGAACTGGCTGGCAAACAGGAAGCAAAGAGTAGGAGTAAACGGGCCCTTTTCACAATGGCAGGCAGTGACTAGTGGGGTACCGCAAGGCTCAGTGCTGGGACCCCAGCTATTTACAATATATATTAATGATCTGGATGAGGGAATTGAAGGCAATATCTCCAAGTTTGCGGATGACACTAAGCTGGGGGGCAGTGTTAGCTGTGAGGAGGATGCTAGGAGACTGCAAGGTGACTTGGATAGGCTGGGTGAGTGGGCAAATGTTTGGCAGATGCAGTATAATGTGGATAAATGTGAGGTTATCCATTTTGGTGGCAAAAACAGGAAAGCAGACTATTATCTAAATGGTGGCCGACTAGGAAAAGGGGAGATGCAGCGAGACCTGGGTGTCATGGTACACCAGTCATTAAAAGTAGGCATGCAGGTGCAGCAGGCAGTAAAGAAAGCGAATGGTATGTTAGCTTTCATAGCAAAAGGATTTGAGTATAGGAGCAGGGAGGTTCTACTGCAGTTGTACAGGGTCTTGGTGAGACCACACCTGGAGTATTGCGTACAGTTTTGGTCTCCAAATCTGAGGAAGGACATTATTGCCATAGAGGGAGTGCAGAGAAGGTTCACCAGACTGATTCCTGGGATGTCAGGACTGTCTTATGAAGAAAGACTGGATAGACTTGGTTTATACTCTCTAGAATTTAGGAGATTGAGAGGGGATCTTATAGAAACTTACAAAATTCTTAAGGGGTTGGACAGGCTAGATGCAGGAAGATTGCTCCCGATGTTGGGGAAGTCCAGGACAAGGGGTCACAGCTTAAGGATAAGGGGGAAATCCTTTAAAACCGAGATGAGAAGAACTTTTTTCACACAGAGAGTGGTGAATCTCTGGAACTCTCTGCCACAGAGGGTAGTCGAGGCCAGTTCATTGGCTATATTTAAGAGGGAGTTAGATGTGGCCCTTGTGGCTAAGGGGATCAGAGGGTATGGAGAGAAGGCAGGTACGGGATACTGAGTTGGATGATCAGCCATGATCATATTGAATGGCGGTGCAGGCTCGAAGGGCCGAATGGCCTACTCCTGCACCTATTGTCTATGTTTCTATGTTACCCCTAAAGTTTTGTCCCTTAATTCTCAAATCATGTCCTCTTGTTTGAATCTTCCCTACTCTCAATGGGAAAAGCTTATCCACGTCAACTCTGTCTATCCCTCTCATCATTTTAAAGACCTCTATCAAGTCCCCCCTTAACCTTCTGCGCTCCAAAGAATAAAGACCTAACTTGTTCAACCTTTCTCTGTAACTTAGTTGCTGAAACCCAGGCAACATTCTAGTAAATCTCCTCTGTACTCTCTCTATTTTGTTGACATCTATAATTCATGGTCCTGACCATGAATAAAAGGACTTCATTCATTGATACACCACTTAATCTTGCTTTCTCCTCTTCCTGAAGAAGGCCTGGATAGAGTGGATGTGGAGAGGATGTTTCCACTGGTGGGAGAGTCTAGGACCACAGGGCACAGCCTCAGAATAAAAGGACGTACCTTTAGGAAGGAGATGAGGAGGAATTTCTTTCGTCAGAGGGTGGTGAATCTGTGGGATTCATTGCCACAGACAGCTGTGGAGGCCAAGTCAGTGGATATATTTAAGGTGGTGAACGATAGATTCTTGATTAATACGGGTGTCAGGGGTTGTGGGGAAAAGGCAGGAGTATGGGGTTGAGAGGGAGAGAGATAGATCAGCAGATGCTGGTTTAAACCGAAGATAGACACAAAAAGCTGGAGTAACTCAGCGGGTCGCGAAAAGTCACCCATTTCTTTTGGTAGACAAAAGTGCTGGAGAAACTCAGCGGGTGCAGCAGCATCTATGGAGCGAAGGAAATAGGCAACGTTTCGGGACGAAACGTTGCCTATTTCCTTCGCTCCATAGATGCTGCTGCACCCGCTGAGTTTCTCCAGCATTCTTGTCTACCTTAGGTTAATTGGCTTGGTCAATGTAAAATGTGTATGTCGGATAGGGTTAGTGTGCGGGGATCGCTGGTCAGTGCGGACCCAGTGGGCCGAAGGGCCTGTTTCCGTGCTGTGTCAGTCACCTGGACTGTGGATGAAAACTTCACCCCACAGAATCTCTGCCCTTGTAATAATAAGTGCCCCAGAGTGCGAGCTGACTGGAGTTAGTGCAAGACTAGGCTCTGAGATAACAAGCCCACCACCCCTTCCCTCATGAGAGACACAAAACGCTGGAGTAACTCAGCGGGACAGGCAGCATCTCTGGAGAGAAGGAACGGGTGACGTTTCGAGTCGAGACCCTTCTTCAGAGTGACAGTCAGGGGAGAGGGGAACAAGAGATAAGTAACAAATCAAAACTAGTAGCAATAAGAGGGTGTACAGAGAAGGGAGTACACGGAGTACTGCCATAGAGGGAGTACAGAGAAGGTTCACCAGACTGATTCCTGGGATGTCAGGACTTTCATATGAAGAAAGACTGGATAGACTCGGCTTGTACTCGCTAGAATTTAGAAGATTGAGGGGGGGATCTTATAGAAATTATAGAAAAACGTTGCCTATTTCCTTCGCTCCATAGATGCTGCTGCACCCGCTGAGTTTCTCCAGCACTATTGTCTACCTTCGAGTTTCCAGCATCTGCAGTTCCTTCTCAAACGCCCATTCCTTCTCTCCAGAGATGCTGCCTGACCCGCTGAGTTACTCCGGCATTTTGTGTCTTATCTTCGATTTCAACCAGCATCTGCAGTTCCCTCCGTACACATTTAACAAAGGCTTTGCTAAGATCTGTGTGGACCGCTCCAACTGTCGTGACCTCTTCAACCCGACGAGTTACCACCTCAAAACATTTGTCTAAATGAGTCAGATATGACGTTCCCTTTGCATGTGGATTGTCCGTGGTTAGCCCCTATCAGTTTTGTTGAGATATGTTCTTCCCACAATGTTCTCCATTAAAACACCCACCAATGCTGACCTGTCGCTGATTACTCATCCATTTCCATTCTTCCCCTTTTGACAAGTTGGTAGGTTCATAAATGATTGGAGCAGAAGGAACTGCGCACGCAGGTTTACCGACAAAAAGACACAAAGTGCTGGAGTGAGTGAACGCTGACATCATGAGTTCTGCATGGGTGCAGGAGGCTGCCCCAATGCAGCCGTCGATGCACAGGAGATAGCGTTGGGGGACGGTGCCCGCGTACGTGTGGAACGAGGACTGTTCGATGTGTCACCCCTCAGATTCCTGTAAAATAGACAATAGACAAGAGGTGCAGGAGTTGGCCATTCGGCCCTTCGAGCCAGCACCACCATTCAATGTGATCATGGCTGATCATCCCCAATCAGTACCCCGTATCTGCCTTCTCCCCATATCCCCTGACTCCGCTATCTTTAAGAGCCCTATCTAGCTCTCTCTTGAAAGTATCCAGAGAAGCGGCCTCCATCGCCCTCTGAGGCAGAGAATTCCACAGACTCACAACTCTCTGTGCGAAAAAGTTATGAAGGGGGAAATCTTTCCCCCTTCACCTTAAACCCATGTCCTCTGGTCCTCAATTCTCCTACTCTGGGCAAGGGACTCTGTGCGTCTCTACCCGATCTATTCCTCTCATGATTTTGTACACCTCTATAAGATCACCCCTCATCCTCCTGCGCTCCAAGGAATAGAGTCCCAGCCTGCTCAACCTCCCCCTGTAGTTCAGGCCCTCGAGTCCTGGCAACATCCTCGTAAAGCTTCTCTATGCCCTTTCCAGCTTGACAACATCATGCTTGCATTCACTTTGTTGAGCTACGAGTGGGCTGAATTCTTCAATGGGGGGGGGAAGTGAAGAGGTGAATGAGTCAGTGTCAGAACAGGCTTGAGGATGCAGATCTGTGGGAAGCCACTGAGGAATGTGGAACAACTGCTGAAGGGAAGCAATGTCAAGTGTTGCTCGCCTGAGGCCTAAACACCATTGCTGGGTTCAAGCAGATAACTTTTAGTTTAGTTCAGAGATACAGCGCGGAAACAGGCCCTTCGGCCCACCGAGTCCACGCCGACCAACGATCCCCGCACACTAAAGGGCCTGCCCCACTTTCCCGAGTTAGTCACGAATTCTCCCGAGTTTTCAAACTCGCAGAATGTTCGTAACGAGTCCGTAGGAGTCGGTGGATATATAGTAGCGGCTCGTCATGCCAGCCTTAGGTACTCGGCGCTATTTTTTTACTTGTGGACATTTTTTATCAGGCTGGAAAAAACGTCCCGACTTACCTGATGCCAGTGGCGGACTGGGTCTAAAAATATTGGTTGCCAGGAGACAAAGGGGGCCCACTTCATCAGGGGCCCACTTGATATAGGGGGCCCACTTCATCAGGGGCCCACTTGATATAGGGGGCCCAATTCATCAGGGGCCCACTTGATATAGGGGGCCCAATTCATCAGGGGCCCACTTGATATAGGGGGCCCCATTCATCAGGGGCCCACTTGATATAGGGGGCCCCATTCATCAGGGGCCCACTTGATATAGGGGGCCCAATTCATCAGGGCCCCACTTGATATAGGGGGCCCACTTCATCAGGGGCCCACTTGATATAGGGGGCCCACTTCATCAGGGGCCCACTTGATATAGGGGGCCCACTTCATCAGGGGCCCACTTGATATAGGGGGCCCAATTCATCAGGGGCCCACTTGATATAGGGGGCCCAATTCATCAGGGGCCCACTTGATATAGGGGGCCCAATTCATCAGGGGCCCACTTGATATAGGGGGCCCAATTCATCAGGGGCCTACTTGATATAGGGGGCCCAATTCATCAGGGGCCCACTTGATATAGGGGGCCCAATTCATCAGGGGCCTACTTGATATAGGGGGCCCAATTCATCAGGGGCCCACTTGATATAGGGGGCCCAATTCATCAGGGGCCCACTTGATATAGGGGGCCCAATTCATCAGGGGCCTACTTGCCATCGGGCAAGCTGACACCCTGGCCAGTCCGCCATTGCCTGATGCCCCGCGTACCTACGGCTGGCCTAACGAGCCGCTACGACATATCCACGGACTCCTGCGGACTCGTTACGAACATTCTGCGGGTTTGAAAACTCGGGAGAATTCGGGAATAATTCGGGAAAGTGGGACAGGCCCTTAACACTATCCTACACAGACTGGGGACAATTTATCATTGATACCAAGCCAATTGTCCCTGGTATGTGTCGGATAGTGCTGGCTGGTCGGTGCGGATTCGGTGGTCGGAAGGGCCCGTTTCTGCGCTGTATCTCAGAACGAAACTAAACTCAAATACTATGTGACATTCGCTGACATTACCAACACTGTATCTAAACTCCACTATTGATAAAAACCTTGGCGCAGGAGGTAAACAGCAATTTGTTGCGTGTCGCAACTTTTCGGCAGGTATGAAACTCACGCACCCAAACGAACATCCAGAAAGGGCGAGATTTTCATAAATAGGTCAGTAGAAAGATATGTCGATCTGAAAACATGTGCGACTAACCTCAAATTTCCCTATAGTGAAAAAACAATGATAACATCACAGCACAGACAAGCTTTTCTTGTCAGGTGAGATCTTCTAGATATGAAAAATGTTTTCTTTCAAATGGAGCCAATCAACCTGCAATCCACAGCCCTTTGTGTGTGGGAAGGAACTGCAGACGTTGGTTTACACCGAAGATAGGCACAGAGTGCTGGAGTAACTCCCAGCGGGACAGGCGGCATCTCTGGAGAGAAGAAACGGGTGACATTTCGGGTCGAGACCCTTCTTCAGACTGAGAGTCAGGGGAGAGGGAAACGAGAGATACAGACGATGATGCAGAGAGATATAGAACAACTGAATGAGAGATACTAACAATGATAAAGGAAACAGCCCATTGTCTTTTGCACTTTGTTTGCATATCTTTACGGCTTGATCGATTCTTTTTTTTTTAATGTTTATTTTATTAGAAGCAATTGTACAAGAAGAAAGCAATCGGCATAACAATGATACAATTCTCGTACAGTTTCATTTTAAATATTTTATAAACTGATAAATGAATCGGGGGGGGGAAGTAAAAATGAAAGAATGGAGAAAAAGAAGAAAGGTACAAAAAAAGAGAGAAAAGGGTCCCCCCCCCCCGCTCACCCATCCCAAGCATCGGTTTACAATTTGTGTTCAACCATTCTACTGTTGAAGAAATTCAGTGAAAGGAGACCATGTTTTTGGAGAATTGGTCTGATTTATCGGCCAAAACAAGCCTTGTTTTTTTCTAAATGTCTCGGTCAGAGTTTTGCATATCTTTGAAGTTTGATCATTTCTAATTCAAGATATTTCAAAGGTCATAAGTGTATTGTGAGTATAGTAAGGGGCCGTCGTCAATCTCCCCCCGACTCTGCACAGGCAGTTCCAGATCTCAAAGCGACACTAAGTTCAGCTGCAGAAGCACCAAGGGCTGGGATTCTAAAGTAGAAGCAAAGGCTGGGAGTTATCAGCGGTTCGGGCAGCGCCCGCGTGTGGGGAGCGGTGGGAGCAGGGTTCACATTTCAGGTCAATGAGAAGAGTCGTGGATTCGAGCTTTTCACTCCCTGACCATCTGTGGTTCAGTATAAATTTGGCTCATGATGATCCCATGAAATGACTTGGGAACATTACCAATGATAATGTCTGAAACTGTGTACTATATAGATGCATGGCATTGTTACTGCTGCAGATCCACAGGAACATGACATTATAGAACCATTAGACCCAAGAACCTATAGAAAGATAGAAAATAGGTGCAGGAGTAGGCCATTCGGCCCTTCGAGCCTGCACCGCCATTCAATATAATCATGGCTGATCATCCAACTCAGTATCCCATCCCTGCCTTCTCTCCATACCCCCTGACCCCTTTAGCCACAAGGGCCACATCTAACTCCCTCTTAAATATGGCCAATGAACTGTGGCCTCAACTACCTCCTGTGGCAGAGAATTCCACAGATTCACCACTCTCTGTGTAAAAAAATGATTTTCTCATCTCGGTCCTAAAAGACTTCCCTCTTATCCTTAAACTGTGACGCCTAGTTCTGGACTTCCCCAACATCGGGAATAATCTTCCTGCATCTAGCCTGTCCAACCCCTTAAGAATTTTATAAGTTTCTATAAGATCCCCCCTAATGTCTGAAACTGTGAACTATATAAATGCATGGCATTGTTACTGTTGTAGATCCACGGGAACATGACATTATAGAACCATTAGACCCAAGAACCTATAGAACCTTTAGGCCCAAGAACCGAAAGAACCATTAGACCCAAGAACCTCGAGGATCATTTCGCTCTCCGATGGCCCAGTCTAGTGCACCCATTATGTCTTTCCAGCAGTTTCTGGCGTTCATTTTAATTTCATTTGTATTTTTGCGTCCTAATGTTTCTGCTTCTCTCCATTGCATCAGGAAAGACATTCTTGCCCTAGAGGGAGTACAGAGAAGGTTCACCAGACTGATTCCTGGGATGGCAGGACTTTCATATGAAGAAAGACTGGATAGACTCGGCTTGTACTCGCTAGAATTTAGAAGATTGAGGGGGGATCTTATAGAAACTTACAAAATTCTTAAGGGGTTGGACAGATTAGATGCAGGAAGATTGTTCTCGATGTTGGGGAAGTCCAGAACAAGGGGTCACAGTTTAAGGATAAGGGGGAAGTCTTTTAGGACGGGGATGAGAAAAACATTTTTCACACAGAGAGTGGTGAATCTGTGGAATTCTCTGCCACAGGAGGTAGTTGAGGCCAGTTCATTGGCTATATTTAAGAGGGAGTTAGATGTGGCCCTTGTGGCTAAAGGGATCAGGGGGTATGGAGAGAAGGCAGGGATGGGATACTGAGTTGGATGATCAGCCATGATCAAATTGAATGGCGGTGCAGGCTCGAAGGGCCGAATGGCCTCTACTCCTGCACCTATTTTCTATGTTTCTACCAACCACACTCACAGTTTGAAAATAACCAACTGGAGTACAGAAATAAACAGCAGGCTCGAGATAAACCGTGCACACACTCTCTGCACAGTCTGATTTATATATCAGCGAGAGGCGTGAGTATCTACAGCAGCTCTGTGGAAAGAGAATAACGTTGGTCTCCAGGGATGGAGCTCCACTTGCACTTGGCCATCCATGGATACACACACACACTTGTCTGCAAGTCAACACTGCTCCTTACTCAGGCCTGCCCCCTGGTGTGAGATGGCAGAATTGAACCTCCAGACTCTGCAGGCAATTATACCTCGAGATGTCACTCATGCTAGTCCTCAGCTCCCAGGAGACCACCTTGAAGCTTTCGACAACAAATCTATTCCCTCTTCCAAGTGCAGGCTGTCTCTACACCAAAGATAGGCACAAAAAGCTGGAGGAACTCAGCGGGTCGGACAGCATCTCTGGGGGAAAGGAATGGGCGACATGGAAAATAGATGCAGGAGTCGGCCATTTGGCCCTTCGAGCCTGCACTGCTATTCAATATGATCATGGCTGATCATCCCCAATCCTGCTTTCTCCCCATATCCCTTGATTCCTTTAGCCCTAAGAGCTAATTCTAAATCTCCCTTGAAAACATCCCGTGAATCGGCCTCCACTGCCTTCTGCGACGTTTCGGGTCGAGACCCTTCTTCAGACTCCGCACCAATTCGCCAACCGACTGTAGTTCTATACAATCTAAGCTCCTTTAGGGATGGGCTTTTCACTCATTAAGAGTCTAGTTGGTTTTGAAAGTTTTGAAAGTTGCTCCAATTTCCATACTGTTTAGTTTTAGAGATACAGCGTGGAAACAGGCCCTTCGGCCTACCGTGTCCATGCCGACCAGCGATCTCCCACTCTCTATCCCACATACACTAGGGACAATTTACAATGTTACCAATGCCAGGGAGACAAGGCTTGAGTTTTGTTTGTTGTGACGTGCACTGTTTCAGTGATGTTGATAAATCAAACCAATGGGCCAGAACATTTGATTGAAGATGAATATAAATTAACACCAAGAAATAGAAAGAGGGCATGCCAAGCAAATTAACATTTCAGCCTTGTTCTAGCACACAATGTAACCCTTCTAGCCGTCTCAATGGGAACAGTGCAGGAAAATCAATCACTTTTATTTCCCTACATTAGAATGGTGATCACGTTACAAGTACAAGTTCACTGCTGTGTTTAGTTTGATTTGGTTTAGAGATACAGCGCAGAAACAGGCCCCTCGGCCCACGCCGACCAGCGATCCCCGCACACTTGCACCCATCCTACACACACTAGGGACAATTTCAGTGATGCTGCCGGTCCCGGCTGAGTTGCTCCAGCTTTTTGTGTCTGTCTCTAGTGCGATTCAGCCTCAAGTGTTGAACTAATGCTTCACCATTGCGTCCAAGCCAACAATGGCAGCCTTGTTGTGCACCCTTTGTTGACGTGGATGGGTTCATTTACATTCATAACAAACATCATGCCCTCGATGCTCTCTTGTTTCGTAGGCACGCCTGGCATCCATTTTGCACAGAACAAGATTCCACAAGAGTGGTTAGCGCAGGGAAGTGAATAAATTGAGTATCTCGGTGAAGATAGACACAAAAAGCTGGAGTAACTCAGCGGGACAGGCAGCATCACTGGAGAGAAGGAATGGGTGACGTTTCGGGTCGAGACCCTTCTTCAATTTGACTACCATGGTGATGTTGATCGGGAGATCATAAGGTCACAATGTCATAAGTGATAGGAGTAGAATTAGGCCATTCGGCCCATCTAGTCTACTCTGCCATTCAATCATGGCTGATCTATCTCTCTCTCCTAACCCCATTCTCCTGCCTTCTCCCCATAACCCCTGTAATCATTGCCCAAGAGTTGCGGGGGTGGGGGTGGTGGGGGGGTGGTGGGGACTTGGTTAGAAGGGCAAAAGTGAATCGGTTTCCCTGGTTATTGTCACTAAGATTAGACTGCCCAAGGAATAAATCAGGTAGACACACTGAATCCTGCCCAGAGTAGGGGAATCGAGGACCAGAGGATATAGGTTTAAGATGACGGTGGAAAGATTTAATAGGAACCAGTGTTATGTGGCAAGATTTCAGATAGCAGTGCTTTGCCTTTGGAGATGTTTGAAGCTGGTTTTAATCTGACTGAGGCTCGTGATGAGGTGAACAGGGAGAGAACGGGATGAGGGGTGACCTTATAGGGGTGCACAAAATCACGAGAATGTAAATGCACAGAGTCTTTAGCCCAGAGTAGGGGGAATCGAGAACCAGAGGACATATGTTTAAGGTGAGGGGGGGAGGGGAAGATTTAATAGGGACCTGAAGGGGTAACTTTTTCAGACAAAGGGGGGTGGGTATATGGAACAAGACCGTACAGCCTGAATGGGCGTGAGAGGTCTCCTATGGTCGCGAGAGGTCTCCAAAGAGCGTCTTTCTGGTCCCCGCTGAATTTTCAACATGTTGAAAACTTCGGCGAACTATCACGGGTGCCGGCAGTCGCCTGTAACGGTCGCGTAAGTGGGATCCGCTGCACCAGCTCCTGGGAAAGACTGCATTCTGCTGCCTTGCTGCAAGATAGCAGCACTTACTGCAGTGAAGGTCAGATGGCAAGAGCATTTCAACAAGAAATTTATTCTGTCCCATGTTCTTAGCGATGGTTTTCCTGCAAGGCTATTCCTCGCGGGAGTGGGTGGGGCTCGGAAAGAGCAGACCCAGGACCAATATCAAAATGGCAGCTTTACTGATGAGCAGAATTCCTAGAATGTCCAAAGGCTTTTCCAAAATTCCTAGAATTTCCAAAGAATTTTCTTTGAGTCCTTATGCTGAGCAGGATGGTGGTATCAGATGTGTTGCTGTTAGCTTTCTGTCATATCCAGAGTTTGCATGGTCTGTTACATCCCCTACCACTATCATCTGTTTCCCTCTCCCTTCATTTTATCCGATGCCAATCTCATTTCCTTCTCCCCATATTCCCATCAACCTCCCCCACCCCCCCACCCCCACCACCCCCAGATTCGATCCCTCAGCTACACACTTGGGGGGCGGGCAATTTACAGAAGGGCGATTCACCTACAAACCCGCACGTCTT